>NW_010210052.1:0-48628 GCF_000695765.1 Mesitornis unicolor
AAAATAAAGAAATAAATAAATATATAAAATTAAAAAACTTTAGATCAACTCAGCAACAGTGAATTCCAGCATATAGAAAATGTTTCTATTTTTTCTTTCTTTCTGTTGTGATGTTTAATCTTAGTTATCAACCAAGACAGCTATAACTATTGATAACTGCCATTATTGGACTGCTGCTAACTGACTAAATGCAGAATGAGTGAAGTCATTGCCATCTTCTCCAGTAGATGAAACGTTGCACCCTTGCATTTATGAAATTTAATACTCAAAGCCTTTAGTAATTTCAGTGAGGGAAAAAGAGAGTAGCTTTGAACTTACTATAATTTATTCTGATTATTCTGACATGTGAACCTGAGATACTCTTGGCCATTGTCCAACGTGCAACACCAATCTACAGTAACATGGTAACTTATTACAATAAAATATCTTCAGCACAGTAAAATAAATTTTAGCAAGGTCGCTTTTCAGTGCTGATAAACAACTAGGTTTTTACCAGCCTTAGTTTTCAAAGCTAAATAAGTTCAAATCAATCTGTTAAGTTGCCTGGTTATTGAAATGCTATTCAAGAATTTTAGAAATCTTACTGGTGCTCCATGCTGCATATTTATTCCCAGTAGATCAAGCTATATATTTAGGCTTTCTACTGTGGGAAGAAAGAAGAGGCTGCAAATAGCAGTTTGGGGATTTTTCTCCTGTATGTTGTAATAAAGTATATACTGTAGATGTCCAGAATGTATCAAGTTTCAATTTTTGTCCATGTAGAATGTATTTAAACCAGAGAGTGATAACAGTTCATCGTAGCTTAGAAACTGGCTAGAAGTGGCACATTGTGTGTCTGACTGCAGTTTTGTGGCTTCAGTGCTGTTGTAACCACTCAGTGGTATGTAGTACTGATGGTTTTTATTCTCAGGAGAGTATAAGATAGCGCCTGTATCAGCAGAACTTTGTAGTACTTAAAGGCTGGGCAAATTTTTGTCTACAGTTACATATCCACAACATTTTTGAAGACAGAAGAATGTTAGGCAAATGGATTGTCCCTTCATGAGGGATCTGGAATGGCCTGTCCTGAGGAACCCTATGCAACTGGTGAAGGCTATTAAGGAAAACTAATGAGCCTTTTGAAAAGGAAATTGTGTGTTTATAGCAAAATTGTAAGGTGCTGTTTATAAACGTGGACAGATACTTGGAAATCAGGATTCTTCGTAACGTCATTTTTTGTGAGTTTTTTCACATTTGTAGCCTTTAGGCCATTTGCTTCCGTTGCAGTTATCTCACTTGCAAAAAGCACTCTTAAAGTCTCAACATCCAATTAATTTTAAAAAAACAATCTATTTTGAGATACACAGGGATGGAGAGAGACTCTAGGACTGCAAAGAAATATAGATAAACTTTGAGCCATGTACTTTTCAGAAAATTGGCCAATGTGACATAACAGTATACAGGCATTTTATGAATTCAGAAATTAGCTTTTTGGATTATTTGGTTTTGTGATAGTAACACTGAGTAGTTTCTGAAAAAAAAGCTTTTAAGTAAACCTGCATACCTGCATGGTATGTTTGTAAAGTGGGGAAAAAAGCGATAATAAATGAGATTGTATGTAATAAAACCACTAGAAAACTTTTTTAAAGTTTCCCAAATATAGTGTACGTGATCAGTCTAGCTACTTTGGTACCTGTTAATTTTGTTATTGGATTTTATAATACTTTTTTTTTTGGTGTATATTTCAGTCATGCTGATCTATCACTGTCCTTCTCTGTTCAACTTGATTAAATCTCACCACTTACAGTTGACTTCTTGTTTTGCAGTTGATAGAATCAGCACGCACAATGGATGAAGCAATAGCTGCTGGTTTGAAGTTCAATGACGAAGGTATGTCTGACAAAAAATTAAATTCAGAAGCTGTAGCTAATTCAGTGACATAAACTTGGTTGGGAGGTATTTAAAAAGTGGTAAAGCATACGCTAAAAGTTATAGCATTTGTGTATTGTAATAACACAAAACTGAAATTACAGGCTTCACAAGGGAAAAGATGAAAAGAGGATGCAGATCAAAATCCAAAAACAGAACAAAAAGGAGCAATTTGTTCTGCGAAGCTCAGGATTGCTTTACATGTGGGTCCTTAAGTGATTCTTGTTCTTGCTGGTTCCTTTTTTTGCCCAAAAGCTGAGGCAAATACTGATGGGTTAGCAATAGTAATTCTGAATGATGTAGATGTCTCTGTTTAGGGCTCAGGGCAAGCCCAGGGAGCAGGATTTTCTCTCTATTGTCCCCCACCCTCCCAGGGAAGGATTTAAAAAAAAAAAGGAATAGAGAAGAGATGCATCACACAAGGTTGGAAGTCAAGACTATAACAAGTTTAAGAAAAACAACAGGGGAAAGGAAAAAGGAATTAATAAGGGACAAAGGATATTTAACTATATACGCAACCCAATCCCACTAGTCATGAGTGGAAGTGTCCGAACAGTGCCTCGTGGCTGCTGTGACTTGTCACCAGGGACCGCAGTGGTGCCGAGAAGCAGGTGGTGGTGGATGCTGCTGAACACGTGGAGGTAGGCCCAGCCGTGCCAGAAAGGCCCGTGAAACCTTGGGCCTCCTCGATGTTTTAGACTGTGGCCAGAAAGGGGAGGGAACAGTACTTATCTCTGACCCCCCAGGCTCCTACAGACACCACTTGTCCTTCTGTTTCAGGCTGTTAAGCCTTAAACCGTAACAACGGGTGAGAAATCTGGTGGTGTGGAAAGAATACACTGGAGTATGTAGCCACTCAAGGCCTGTTGCAGTGTTCTCTTCAGGCTGACTTGCCTGTACTTCTGGATAAGAACTGTTAGTCTTAAGCATTAGACAAATCCCCATGTTTCTCTGACAAAACATCCCTCAAACCATGCCTTTGAGCCCTCAGAGCTTCATTAGGCATTTTTGCTCTGTATCTGGATTTAGGCAGTCTCATGCTGTTATCAAAAGAAACAAATGAAAGACCCCAATACATGATGTGGGAGTGTACAAGGTGGTAAGCGTGTAAAAAGTTCATAATTCCTGGCTTTGGGTTTGTTTCTTGACATCACCTCAATCCACGGTTACATGTCTTGTCTTAAATCAATCTTTTTGACTGATTTACTGGGGTTGATGGGGGAAGAGTAGAAGGTTGGTATGAATATTAATGTCACTATAAAATGCTGGTCCGTTCCAGCGGTCTCCATCTGTTTGCGGTTCCGTTGTCCGTGGTTTTCTGGAGAGATCTTCATGGTTTGGATACGATGGAAAAAACTATGCTCATTCTTGATTATTTTAGTTGTTCTAAGTGGTTCATGTGTCTTTTCATGTAGTATCCTATAGATTTGGAAGCAATATATCTAGGAAGCTCATGTGCTGAGGGAGAAGAGTTTTACTCCCTGTCTAAAGTAGATGATTTTTTGCTAATTCAGTTCCTCCTCTTATTTTCATCTTCCAGTTTTTATATACAACTTCACAGATTTTTTTTTTTAATTATTATTGGTAAACTTTAAAACATTAAGCTAACTCTAATGAAGGGTTGCTTTTGTGTTTTGTTTGTGGTTTGTTTCCCCAACCAGCCCAATATTTTGAGGTTATTGCTGTATATTATCAGGTGGGAGTTCTTGGATGCTGGCAATAGAAAACTAAAGCTGGCAGACTTTTGAGGGGTTCGCTACTGAGTGCTGCTGCTCCTGGAAAATCCCTTCCTGGAAGATTATGATTACTTTTCAAGAGTTTAGATTAATATTAAACCAATTTAATAAGCTATATCCTTAAACTTTGTTTTAGTTCACAATGTTTGAACTAAAACACTTTGATTTGTGTTATGTAGGCCCTGCCTTTTGGCCATTTTTGTGTTGATTCAGGAACGCTGTTTCACGTCCTTTCAATACGAGCCCACAGAAGAATCTTGGCAGCAAAATTCTCACTAATCACAGCTGTTGTATAAAATATTTGGTTAGGAGTAAGCATGTCTGAAAGTGATGGTATAAATCACCTCATTTTGGACACATTTTTTAATAATTGAGACATTACTGAACATCTGCTTATCTATGTCAATTTATGATATACTTTACTTGTTGTGAAGTGTTGACTGTGTGAGAGGTCAGGGACAAGATACAGTTTTGTGAAGCGTGGCTTTGTTAAAAAAGTGTGGCCAAGTCATTCTCAAATTTTTTCTGTCTTTTCAAAATGACAAAAACTTGTATTTACAGCTTGAATTCAGTAGTTTATAGCTAAAACAAGAAGCATCGCAGCTGTCTTATAGGTATGAAGATTAGAGGTGACACACTGAAAATATGTGTATGAATGAAAAATGTGAAGTTACAGCAATACCTGGTGCATATGAGTTGTTTCTGGTGTTGTTTTCTGTACGTCTTAAACCATGAAATCGGTGAGGGTGCTTCTGAGCTGAAACTTCATGTAAACCTGTCTGATGGTCACTGCTTTTTGCACAGTCAGAAATTATTGTTTCTTTTGTAATGGTGGGAGAAGTCACAGTAATAAGTAAGTGTTAGCAGCAAATAACAGTGGAAGTAATTACAGATAACTCTAGATTTTGAAACTCTGGAGCTGCTTTTCTCATTGCTCATAATAGCTAATAACATTTTTAGAGAGAACAGGGATTTCGCTGGTGTGCCCTGCCTCCAATCCAAGGATGGTTCCTGTCTGGCTACTTAATTTTCCTCACCCAAAACTGTTTTGACCATCCAGGCAGTCTTTTGGATTGGAAAGCAAATGTGCTTTGTGTGTGTGTGGGTGGGCAGGTCTTAATGCTGAGATGGTGATCTCTTGACAAGCACCAAGGCCCAAAGATATTCAGAAAGTTCTGACTTGTATGAACTATTAATAAGTAGTATGATTATAACTCATATATAGTTATCACTGACAATGTGCATAGTTTTCTTTCAGGTATTTGGATTTAATGTTGAAAACTGTTTGTTGATAACCTCTCTGGTGTGCATCTGAGTCAGAAATCAGTCATCAGCACTCGCAGATCGGCAGCGATGTTCATATTCCAACTCACAATTGGCGTTCAGCCTTGATTAAATACCAACTTTCCAAAAGCAGTCAGCTTGACTAATAACAGACAGAGATACACCTTTATGCAACATGTGTGTAAACCACTTGGCAATTATTTTAAAAAAAAAAAAGCTATTTCAGCTGTTACGGATGGGAGGTAATTTCTTGATTAATTGCCAAACTGCTAAAGCAAACTCTGAGGTAAATAAACATTTACTTTCAAGCTGCTGCTTTGCTTGATGTTTCAATGTATTTGTGGACCATAATAGGAAACTATTATGGAGACTCATAAACATCTTGTGCAGTTAATAAGTAGCTATTATAGCATTGATTTGAATGATCCTACTGTTTTGGGGTGAATTTAATGGAAGTAATTAACTCTTCTGCCTCGATTCTTTTTAAAGCTGCCTCTCGTAAAAGGAAACTAAAAGGTTCTCCCACAAATTGTGAAAACAGAAATGAGAAAGTCACAAAAAAGCCAAAAGCTGATTATGTAAGTACTATTTTTTTCCTCTCTGTGCATTGTAAAATAAGTTAAATTACCGACTTGGTCAATGACTGTGGTGTCATGAACTTGGTGTGTTTTATCAGAAAATCCTATCAAAACCTTGCCATCTGAATGAGGTTTTCCTTTCATTCTGAATGTAATTACCTGCTTTGTTCTTTAGTGTTTGTGGGTTTGTATCCCAATAGCCTGTTCACTGCTTTTGTGGAAGTGGGCAGTGGCAGGCAGCAGTGTTGGAGGTGCTGAGTACCATTCAGGTACAGGGAACATCAGTGCAGTTACAAGCTGTGGATCATCTTGTCTCCTCGGATCACTCCTTGTGTTTCCTCAAATAGATGAAGTTCAACATCTGTAGCTACTGTTCTTCTGTGTTATCAAGGTGATATTGTTTATGTACATGTTTATGACTTGGGGAAGTCTTTAAAAAGAATGAATTTGTTGTGTTTAAAGGAATGATTACTTTAACCTCGGCTAATAAATAGGAACTGTGTAATGATCCTGGTGCATTCAGATTGGTATTTGGCAGAATTAAGGCACAGTCTTACAGTGCTGTCATGAGACCAGCTCCCAGGCATCTCAGTAGACATCCTTGCAAATCACTTATGGTAGAGAAAGGAAATTTTACAGTAAATACTGGAGGATGGTGACTATCTTTCTGGTGAAATATAACCAAATACTGTCCTTGGTCAGAGCAAAATAAAAGCAACGTGGAGTTTTCCATGAAAGCAAAAATAATATTACTCAGATATTCCTCTGTGTCCTGAAGCAGAGCTGTGAATTCTGTGAGGTAAGATTTGCTGGGGTTTGGGTTTGTTTCTCCTCACCAGACCAACCCCTGGGTTACTTTACAAAGGAGACTTTACTGAATTATTACCTGGCCAGCCTAGCAAACAGTGCTTCACTGGACCTGGTTTCACAGAGCAGTTTGATTTCTGTGCGTAACAGTTCCATTACAGTTAAGAGGGCAAGGATTGGGAAAAAGAAAGCCAAAAAACATGGGCTTCTACAATTTGTAACAGAGAATCATAGTGACAAAACTTGCAGGGTTTGGGTTTTTTCCTCACTTTTGGTTTTCTGCTGGTTCCTAAGACTTTGCCAGCTACTGTACATAGTGTAGCTGTACTCTTAAATGATACCATAGACTCACTGAGGAAAGGAACCCAGAGTGGATCTGGTTCTCTTTCAGCAAATAGCATCATTCAGCAAAGTAAATATTGATTGAACCTGTTGGCACCTCTGCTGTAGATAAGTAGATCTGTAACTATTTCACATTGAAAGCTCAGTGAAGAAACTTGCATAATTGTGGTGAATACATAAGAGCAGCTTGTGGCATGTCAAAGTTTTGGCACTCTTTCATAAGAAACCTTCCTCTTTGCAGGCTGGTAGCAGCTGTTGGTGAAACTATTGTTGATGAAAACTTTTGCCAGCTTTTGATGTGACTCCATGGTGCTGTGATACAGTATATGTGGATTTTTTACCTGTAAATCTTCATATAAACACACCAATTGACATGTTTATAGACTCTGGTGGGTTAAATACTGCTCGCTTGGTAATCTAACCTAACTGGCTGACTGTGAACCCTGCCATCTTCTGCCTTAAATATCATCCAGAATCGCTACTAACTTTTTATTTTAAAGAAATACAAAGTAGATGGTTCTTAATTATTTATATTTTGACGTGTAACATTGCACTGTGTACGTTTATCAGGTAAAGAATGCCAGTCTTTCATGACTGAAGAAGACATCTTCTATGCTTATGAAAGTTTTGGTCTTACTTTGAGCACTGTCTATGTACAATGAATCACTTCTGCAGCTTGCATTTGTCTTAACAGCTTTTTTCATTCAGAGTGGCTCTTTAAGGATAAGCAATATTGATTAGGCTTGATTGGTTTTAATTGTTTTGGGTCCTTTTTCCTGTTTCTGTGCTTGGTATTTACATTAAACCTAATAGATTTCTTTTTGTGTTTTAAATGTAGCTGGATGAATCAGAGCCCCAAAGAGAATGGGAGAGGCAAGAGATGCTTGTGAAGAAGCTGCAAAATACATTCCCTGGCTTGGATAAGGAGGTGAGCTCATGTCTCCTGATGGCACATCAGGTTTTTACTCCTATTGCAGCTGTCAATAGTCCAGACAAAACAGTCCTTACACCAGCAGCACTCTTGCAAAAAGCCCAGGATAGGAAGGTCTTTGCTGTGGCTGCTTTTGAAATGTAACTTGCCCTGAACTGAGAGCAGTTGGTTGTAATCAGGACTATATGGAACTTCTCATCCTGCTTTTTTGGTCCTGTGGCAAGTCTGGCATGGTCAGATTTGATGACCTATTATAAAAATGCATGGGGAAATTATCCATCCCTCTCACTCTTCTCCCCGGATGACCAGATATACCATGCGCTTTGTATTAGTTTAGTACCTGAAGGTAGTCAGCAACTGGCCAGGGTATTTTAATACTGTGCTTTAAATTGTTGGAACTAAATCTTGGTTTTGTGTGTTCTTACCCTTTTGAAAATTGGAGCGCAGCTCTGCCTAAACTGTGTGTGTAAGGATAAACTGAAGGGTTTTCTCCTTTTGATTTCCTTTATTTTGTATCGTCTGATTTACAGGGGTTTTCTCTGCCTTGTGCAGTTAAAATTGTTAATGCCTTAATGTTATGCACAGAAATTTAGTTGTTGCTTATCTTACCACAATACAAAATTTCTTGTCTTTTTACTAGGAACTAAGGGATGTACTTCAGGAACATAACTGGGTGTTTCATGAAGCACTGGAGGCCCTGAGAGTCTTTGCAGAAGATGATGAGGGTGAAGACAGATTTATAATCTATTTTATCCCAAGATAAAACAAACAGACTTATAATACAAATATTTTTAAGTGTCCAGCAATGACTGTTCCTAGAAACTTGCACTGATATTTGAAATTAGTATTGTGGGGAGGATAAAAGAAGAAAACTTTTTTTGGGTGTGTTTTTTAGTGTCATTATTATTTTATCTTTCTCTGTCTAAGTAGAGATAAATATCTTTGCCTTGCTAATACACATTTACATGAGAAGTTGTAATTACCTATGGGTATATCAAAATATATTTTGAAATGCTTGTTTAAAAATAAGTTTTGTTTTTTTACTGTAGTAATTTGTAAATCTGATTGCAAATAACTGCGTAAGTGACAAGTGACATATGCTATTTTGTCCTTTTAAAATATATTATAGGAGACAAAAATACTAGAAATAGGCCTTAAATTATGTAACCAGTTTATAAACATGAGTGCATTAAATGTGATAGGGAGCAAGAACTATCATTCCAGGTAAATGAGTGAGTTATAACTTAAATTCTATTTAATGACTCAATTACTTTTCAGAGTGTTACACAGCTGTCATGTAAGTATGTTTTGCTGTATCAGCTGTTTAGGTATTCTTGAGATAGGGTAGTATTCTTAATTGAATGCTTTACAAGTGGAGAGTGCTATTGGTATGCATGTGGTTGGGTCCTTGCTGCTGCTGCTTCTGAGGGGGCAGATACTGGTGTTCAAGTCAATCAGCAGCAAGCTGGGATGGGGCAGGAGAGAAAGCCTTGCTAGTGCTTTCTTCCAAAGAAGGAAGAAAAACCCATACAAGTCACTTCTGGAAATGACTTGCGCACAGTCTGTTAAATCACCGTGATCTTACTTTAAGACAGTAGGGTTATTTTGGTCGGAAATACCTCATTCTTCCAGTTTCTTTAACAAGTGGATGTTTTTTGTTGTCCCATCTCTAATGTTGTTCTCAGATGCATTAAAATGTAAAGAATATATAATTTTCATGGTGAAACTAGGCTTGTCTTCTGGAATCAGCAGAATTACTATCTCTGGGGTCAGGTGGAGTGGGACCAGTATCTCATCTCAGCAATGCACTGGGTTCTTAACTATCTGCTCTTACCTCAGAGCTTCTGCAGCTCACACGTATTACATAGCATTGATCATATGTATTTTAAGGCAGTTACTTAAAACTTTCTGCTATTTGAGCAGTGTACAAATTGGCATTGCTCATCTTACTAATTTGGTACTGTTTACATGTTTTAAATAGACTTGCATGGTGTTTGTTTCCCTCTTCTTTTCCCATAGTAACACCTGCTGAGTTTTTATGTATTAAAAACCAGAATTGTGATTTATATCTATATAGGTTTTAATTTGGAAGAACCGTGGGTCTTCATTTGTCCTTGACCCTTATACATTGACATGTTGCCTTCTATATTACGTGCATAGGCATGGAGTTTCCTCCCAGAAGCGAAGCTTCTGACTGGACCAAAGCCTCCACCAAGAGCAGAACTGAAGAGAGCAAAGAGGAGCCAAAGGAGAAATCTGGGAAAGAGCAGAATGGCTTTCAGAAAAAGGACAAAGGCAAAAGGAGCGTTTGGAGTACTAAAAGAGAAACAGAAGACTCAGAGGACGAGTCAGCTTCTGAAGATGGTGGCAGCTCCCTTGACGAGGACTACAGCAGTGGCGACGAAGTGATGGAGGATAGCTACAAAGCAAAAATCCTCAGCTTCCTGCAGGATGCATCCCCCAGCGAACTGACTTTGATTCCTCAGTGCTCTCAGAAAAAGGCTCAGAAGATAATAGCACTCCGGCCCTTTAACAGCTGGGAGGCTCTGGTAGGTCTGCATTCTTCCTTTCCTATCCCCAGCCTGCCTAGAGTCAAGGTGGCTTCAGCCTAGGGAGGCTTAGATGGGTGGCCTTATCCTGATTAGGCTAAAATGCTATGTTCCTCATAAGCCAATAGCATTTCAAATAGTGTCATATGACCTGATTTTGAATGAATTAAGGGGTGATTTTCCTGGAAAACTCCAGCCGATTGGCTGACATTACTGTCACTCACTCTGTAGCACAGAAAGTTGGTTGATTTCACTGCAGAAGAAGAAATTAGAGCTTTCACTTGGGAAGGAGGTGTTTGCTAGCCTGTTCTGAGCTCTTGCAGCTGAAAACCCATGCAGGAGGCAAGAACGTGGCAGGACCTTTACTGCAGACGCTTGAATAGCAGCAGCAGCAGCAGCTTCCAGGGTAGCTCCATGATTGAAGATGCCAGCATGGATATTTTCATTTTCATACAAGAAATAGTTGTTGTCTTTTTTTAGTCATTTTTTCCTTTAATCTGCTGCAGCTCAGTCTCTAGCATGGTTTTGCTAGCTGAGCAATGCAGCCATATTTTTAGTGGAGCGAGCTGCTGTGTTTTTATTAACAAAAAGTAAAGCATCAGAAGGCTAAACCACAACCCACAACAGAAGGGAAAAGAATTTCTCTTGGTAAGTAGATTATCTACTGTCACTGGGATGTTACTTTCAAATCTTTCCCATGGTTTTTTTGTTACCTTCATGTTTCATGCAGTTTCAGTTAACTGCAAGACATCAGACCTGGTAAGAGCAATGTCCTGGTGAGAACTTTCCAGTGCATTACGGCAGGTTTTCTTGGTTTAATTTATTCGTGCTTTGGATTTTAGAACGGTAACTGCATAGGCCCTCTTACAGAGTAATTGCTGTGTTTTTGTATGTGTTCTGAAACCTCCTTCGCTGATATATGCAAGGTCCACTTGCATTTTTTCAGAGCAGAATAGAACTTCCTCAGTACGTGTAAAACAATAACACTTATTATTCGGTGTGTGAAATGTTTTACCACAAAACAGTAAGAGATACTAAACAGATTTTTAAGGAAAACAAAATGATCTTTGTATGTCGCATTGCAAGCGGGGGAGACAAGAGGAGAATATTTGAAAAAGAAAAAAAGATAAAAAATGAGGTGCAGGTATGCTGCAAAAGAAATCCGTTTTGCCCCAAGCCTTTGGCTCCTCACAGAACATCTGTCATACGGCTGTTCCTTTCTAAACTTGTTGGATTTTGCCTGAGCTTAATTCTTTGCAGAAATATTTGCTACAGGGCTGTTTCTCCTCCTTTTCTCTGTGTAAAACATTTAATAGAAGAAAAGCTGCATGGGCCTGTTCGTGTTCAAAATTTGTCTTTCATAAAGATTGCTGCTGTCAGCAACTACATGTTTATGTAGAGCTGTGAATACTTGCCCAGAGTAGTAGAGTGAAGCAAATTTTATAGCAGATGTTTCATATCACTGTGGATTGAGTTGTTTATAAAGATCCAGTAGCTCAGTGACCCAGTGATTTTGCTACTAATGAATGAGTGGTAGAATAACGGAGAGAGCTGATTCAGTTTTGGCATTAAAGAAATTGGCTTAGTTTTAAGGTCTCTTTTTACTGTAACGGTGCCTTTTGCAACGCAGCGTAAAGCCCTGGAAGTTGTTGCCACTTGTTCATTGTTAGAAGAATTGAGGGAGATTTTAAGGCTCTCAGCCTGAGATTAAGACTAAAGCCTACTTATTTGGAAATTCAATGTCTTATTCCAGGAAAACATAAATTAAAATGGCTTCTTTTATTCTAAACAGGCTTTTTAGGTCACACTTAAGACTTTATTTTTTTCAGATAGATTTAAACAAATTTCAGGCTTGTGAAGTTAAGAATATTTGAAAGTGCTTATTATTTGAAGCAGATATTTAACTTGATCTAATAACACTTAAAATACACAGAAAGAAATTAACAAACATGGTTCTCAAAAAATAAATGGAGAGAGCAGAAAATGTCCTTGCTCACAAGTATGAATTCCTTTGGCAGTTTAGAAATGCAGATCGATGACATTTTCCAGGAGGCTGGTGTTACCCAGTCCTCAGTGCTGGAGATGAGTCGCTGCAGTGCCACCTCTCAAGCGCTAACTTGCACAAAGAGAGCTTGGGTACATCCTTGAGGCTTCGCGTCTCTGTGTTCTCATTCGGAGAAGTGATGTTCCTCAGTGTGAGGACCTGCGGCCTCTCAAAAATGTGTAGTGTGTGTAGGGAGAGTAGTAGGCAACAAAATGGATTGGGATGTGTGCTCTGAGAGAGCGCCTTTCGGAGTACTCCTTGCATTCACAACTTAAATTGGATGTTGCTTTCTGAGGGCAGGAGGTTTGGAAGGGTGGCCCCAGGTGCCTGTGCTGTAGGAGTGACACCTGGTGACGCTCCAGTGGCACACACTGCAGGCTGGCACACAGCACAATTCCTTTCCTTGGTGGAAGCACTTCTGGGCACCCATCATCACCCTTCCTCCTTACCCTCACTCCTCTAAAAAACTCTTTGGCACTTAATTATGTTTTAACAGCGCGCTCTTTTCCAGACTGTGGGAGTTGGTTGGTGTGGACAGGCTGTAATCGCAGTCGTGTAATGGCAGTCCCTGCCTGCGCTCAGTGTGTGCCGAGAAACAAGGGCAGAGCCAAGTCTGGCTCTAGAAGGAGCCCAGCTCAGCTTTTGGGGTCTGGGGAGGGGTTCTGTTCCTTGGCCTGTCATGGGTGCCCAATGCAATTTTATGCTGCCTCTGGTAAATGCAGGGGTACAAACTGGAGGGAGTGTGATGCAATTTAGAGTCTTATTTTTAAGGTTTACAGTTGTTAACTGCTTGAATTTCCTTTTAGCATAGAAATGGATGTATCTGTATGAGATTTGCCATATCCTCTCATTTCTTTCATTCGTAATATTATTCTATCACAAAATAACCCATCTCTTTTAGCATTTAAAGACTTTAAGTGAATTAAGTAGTGCCAGTTGTTTTTAAAAATTACAAATTCTAAGGAGTAAACACAGTTTAAACTGCTGCAAACTATTACATAGAAATTCTGACATAGCATGTATTTAGCTTATCACTTTTAGGGGAATGGCGGTTCTGAGCAGTCAAAGATGGAGTTGTTTGTCCGTCATATTCTGTATACTGCGATAGTATGTGAGCTAGAAGATATAAACTCAGAGGAGGGTAGCTTTTTTATCATCTCTCATTCTGTCTGGCTGCACAAATGCAAACTGCTAGAAGTCCAAATTGGCAGGAAACCAGAAGCACCTTGCGCCAAAGCAAACTGAAGGGAAGCAGCAAATGTATCAGGTTAGAAATGGGAGCTGCTTAAAGTGGAACTGGGGTTTGCTGGTCAAGGTTGGGGCTGACTTTCACCCTGTAGCAGTGAAGTGAAGCCCTAAATCACCTTGAAGAGGTGTAAAGTAAGCCCTAGCAGGGCGTGGTGGTTGTGCACTGTAGGGCACTGCTGCACCCAGGACCCTGGTGGACCTTTCTTCAAAGCGTGCTGGGGAAGCTCATGGCTTCAGGTGTCTGTGATGGCCTCACATTTTTGGACCTCCTCTGAGAAAAAATGAAGCTGGGAGGATGTCAGAACATCTCATAAACCAAAGGCCACCCACGGTCTGCTCTGTGTTCTGCACAACAGCATAACACGGTATGTTGCAGATGTAAACCTCTGTCTGGAGATTTTCTTGTTGTAACTTGGAGACGAATGTTAGCGTGCTGACACGAAACAGTACGATTTTTGTTCATAACAGGTGGCTTCATTGTCCACGCCTTTATTTATAGATTACAGGATTTATATTCATGCCAACCAAAGCTTTAGGCACCAAAGCAAATGTTGAAATTTTTTAATAGCCTATTAAAAATCATGTTAGTTACGTCTCTTTTTTATTTCTACATAGAGGTGTCTATTTAGAAAACTTCTTTGCAAGTGTTGACGTGTGTGCCTTAGCCTGGTTTAACCTGTGAGTGTTGGTAAACTTTCTGGGTTTTGTTTCAAATGGAAGAAAACCACAAACCAAAAACCCCCAAAACTGTAACGACAGGCTGCCAGTAGAGGGCGTCACTCATTTTAGATATATTTTTTATATATATATTATATATATAATAAATCTATTTGGTTTTGGAGTCAAAGCATAGCCTGCTTGTATACTTCAGCTTAACAAAGCTTGTTTTTACTCTACAGTGGGGCAATATTGATCACTTACTTAACATGCAATAGCTGGATCATAAGACCCCTGTTTTTTTAAGGAAGGATTTCTGGGAGGATATATGCCTGTGAAGTCTGGTGCTAAATTTTAACAGATCCCTGACTATAAAATTCAGAAGAATCTGAAGTTTTGGGAAACTTCTTATCTCTTAAGTCTTGGTATTTTTTTTTCCAGTCTGCCTAAGTCCAGGTTGAATGTGCCATTTGAGGTACAGTCAGAACTGGGACCAAGTAGTGCTGAGCTCTGGACAGATTCATTACAAAATCTTAATAGCCTCCTTTATAGGTTGGTTTGCCTTGATGCATACATTATGCTTACATCTTTAGTATCTAATAGGGATTGCTTAAGCGGAGATGTAATGCTAATCAGTACACTTTTTTCTTCCTTCTGTGGTTTTGTTCTGTCTGTGGGGCTGGCCTTCAAAGCTTGCTTTTTAAGAGTTTGAAGCTCCCGTAATTTATATTAGAAACTCTTCAGAGAAATTGTCGCTTTTATTTTAGGATATGTTTTACCATGTGAGGAGCTGTAATGGTGACCTTCAGTGTGGATTCATACAATTTTGCAGTGGGCCAAGTGTGTAAAGATATTTGAAGTTTTGAGAGGAGATTGGGTTGCCACTTGAATTACTTGCTGCCTGCAGCAGCTGTGGATTTTCACCGTAGCACCTTTGCTATTACCAGTGTTCATAGTATTTTTTTGGTATTATTATTATTTTGCAGTTTACAAAAATGACTAAGACTACTGGTTTGTCAGAAGACATAGTGTGGAACTGCAAGATACTGCTGAAAGAGAGGGACGTGGTTCTAAAGCTGATGAATAAATGTGAAGACATTTCCAATAATCTGACAAAACAAGTGACCCGGATTACTGAAGGTGGAGGATGTGGATGGAACATAGAGCAACCTGCCATCCTGAATCAGAGGTATCCTTCCCTTTTTTATACTTACCAGGCTGTCAGATAATAGGGTGTGCTTGAAGGCTGGGATTTTCAAAACTCTGGTCTCTGAAAGTAGAGTTGCAAATGCTTGGTACTTTGCAGCTCTCAGTGACCTGGACAGTGATGTGCGACACTTGAGGGAATCGAACAAATGTTTTTAAGTGTATGGGGAAAGCTGATGAGGAGGATAAAAACGTAAAGCCAGAAAGATATAACAGTGCTCAGTGCCTTATCTTACTTGCTCCACTTTATGGTGAATGTAGAAGCCAACCTGGAATGATGGCGTCATAAGTTGTCAACTTACTTCAAACAGGAGACTAGACAAAAGTACTTCTCTACTGAGGGACCTTGTATTTCAAAGATGCCAAATTGAAATGAATCTGAGCAAACTTGAAAAGTTTATCAGCTGGACTGAAGACCTTGGTCAGGAAGCTCAGATGTACAAAGTGATCTGGGCCTCTGTAGCTGATGGGAGTGGCACGGGGTATGTGTTGCAGGGGAGGACTTATTTCAGAGAGGTAAATTGGTTAAGGATCTCCAAATGGATATTGGGAATAAAGAGAGAGCTTAGGAGGAATGGAGAATGGGTATGGTGGGGGTAATTATCCAAAGGGTTAGGAAGCATAGGAGTGAAGTGGGAATGGCTGAAGTAGCAACCTGGATTAGACTTGGAGGCTGTTAGTGGTAAATAGCAAAATGATTTTCATCTATGTCAAAATAAAACCTGAGAGGAAGAGGGAACTGTTTGGAGGGAGCTTATCAATGGCAAAAAATGGTGAACTAAGTGACTTGCTGTTGAGTGTGTTTTGTGAGTTGTGTGTGTTTGGTTTTTTTTTTTGTTTGGTGCCTATACCACCAGTAATTGCACAACAGAACAAACTCTCATGCAGCTGCTAAACACCACTTAACTTTTTGTCTGTTTTAAAAATTAGCAGTTTTGTAAATGCTTTTAACTGGTTGTGGGTCACTGATCTTAGGAGAAAGATATTTATTGTAGTATTCACTTTGATCATTTTAAGATGTATGAAAATTCGGATAAATTACTTGGAAAGTTCAGAAGTGCTGTTTAGTATTTAGGTGACTGATTTAAATAAAGGTTCTGTTTTTAACTATATGAAGAGATCTAGAGTGCATTAAAATATAGGTGTAGTTAAACTTAGCATTGTCTGATTAATGTAAGTATAAAGTTGTGTTTCATGGAGAAACAGCTAAAAGATGGTAACATGTTAAACTTGACTTTTTAACAGTTTGGAACTCAAGCCATACCAGAAGATTGGTTTGAACTGGTTAGCACTGCTGCATAAACATGGGTTGAATGGCATACTGGCTGATGAAATGGTAAATGTTAAACTGATTATTTAAGAACTTGTTAAAAGTTTAGCAAAAATGACTGTTAAATTCTTTCATTTCCTGGAAATCCCAAGCAAATTGTAAGTCATTTGTTTTAGCCAATATAACTTAAATTGCAAACAGTTTCTCCAGATGTTTAGAAACTGCTGAGCTCTTACTTTCAGTTTGAAAGTCAAAGGTAGCCCAAGATTCATGGACACATGGAAAAGCTGCATAAATGGAAAAGATGAATCGCTTATGCTTGAATGTTGAGCTGTAACGATAATTGAGTTTGACTGTGATTGTACTGAAGAAGGAATTGTCTTCTGTAAAACAAAGCAGTTAAACACAACATTTTTTTCTGTGCAGATTTGTAATCTTTATTTAACATTGACTACACTGTAATTGTCTTATGAGCACGAAACAATTATATTCTACAGATTGTAAATTTTGTTTAAATTGATTTGTTTTCTCTTAGGGCTTAGGAAAAACAATTCAAGCTATTGCATTTCTAGCTCATCTCTACCAAGAGGGCAATAAGGGTCCCCATTTGATAGTTGTGCCAGCTTCAACATTAGGTAAGTTACAAGCTTCAAAATTATTTGTTTATTAAAAAAAACAAACATGGACGGACTGTGAAACAAAGATAATTCTGTGAAAGAAAACCCAATTTTCTTATGGTGGTACTCAACTGAAGTAATTTGTATTGGAATGCAAACCATACTGAAGGCATGCTTGTTCTGAATTAATTAGACCTAACATGGAATTTTAAAAAATATGCTCTGTATGCTTCACAAAAAATAAAGCTGCTTGTTACAATTTGAACTTGTTTATCAAAGTAGTCTTTTTACTTACTGGATATTGGCTGGAATTCCCAGTCTTCAGGCTGTGCTTAGGATTAGGTTTCATGGCATTTGAGACATTCAGTGTCTTTTTTTAACTCTTTGCTCCACACAATCTGTCAAAGCAGATGAAAATCCTAAAATGATGAGGCTCACTATCTTTTAGTTGTGTATTTGATTGTTTAATGACCTCAATTGAAAGCAAGAAGAATATGGTGGAATAAAATACGTCAGCAAAGCTGATAAATTTGAGCAGAAACTAGTACTCTCTGGAGCTAAATTTGGTTTTGTGAAGTGATTATAGAAATGAGAAAGTAGCAAGTTAAATATAGAATCAAAATGCTGCTTTCAATGTAAAATACTTATTTGGGCTTCAGAAATTTCTTTTAACACATCAGAAAAGCTTCTGGTTGTTCAACATCAGTTTGAAATTGCCATTTTCAGTCTGCTTTTAAAGTCCACTTGAATCCATTTTTAAAAAATAACTCTTAGAAATGCACATTACTTAAAAGCTGAGGGGTATGCAGAGGTGTAAATGAAGGTGCAGTTGTGAAGCGAGTTGTAGAGGCTCATGAATGGTAGTGGCAGGTTGGCCCAAGCCAACCAGCACAGGGGTACCCGGGATGTGTGGTCTACCTGCAGCTTTCCTGTTGTTTTTCCAAAGGCATCTCCTCGACCCTGCTCTGGGTCTGGCCCAGCTCAAGTGGCATTTACCAGAGCTCCCCTTCTGCAGCGTTTTGGGGTCACCATTTGTGTTGGCTGTCAGGCAGCTTCCCCTTGGGCATGGCAGCGTCGCTGGTGGCCGCTCTGCTGGCTGCACACCTGGAGCTGGGGCAAGTTGTGGGGTGTCCTTGCCAAATCCTAGAGGCGCTGTCTCTTGTGGTGGAACACCCCTGGATGCAAGTACTGACAAATGAAGTGATTAGGAATTAACTGTCTAGGGAAGAAATCAAGCTGAAAATTAAGCTTTGTATTATTTTACACGGAGGTTACAGACCGTGCAGATCCTGTTAGAGTTTAAAGTGCAAGCTGGTTAAGCAAGAGTTACTTAAAGCCCAGTTGTGTGGTGTTTAATTTCCTTAAATATTATCTGTTTTCCAGCGTCTAGACAGAAAGTTTCTTAACCTTCAGAAAAGTTGAAAGGGATTTGCTTTAAAATCAGATGTTTGGTTTAATGCTGAATTGTCTGAAGATGTAATAAAGCATAACTGACATGATTTTTATTGTAATGATGTCTTCTAGATAACTGGATAAGAGAAGTTAACCTGTGGTGTCGTGAGCTGAATGTCCTTTTTTACTATGGTGAGGAATGTAATTTAGAAATGAACCTAATGATACGGTTGCTTACATGGTCAACCTAAGCAAACATGAATTGCACATGGAAGCATTGTTTTAAGACAGCTATTTAAATACGCATTTGTTGCTGGCTGTTTCTATATACTGCCTTAATTTTTATACGTATATAAATTATATATAAGTAATTGTGCTTATTTTATCATTTGTCCTTCCGTAGGATCCCAAGAAGATCGGAAACATCTCAGGATGGACATTCAAAATAAAGTTGTTGATTTCAATGTGATAGTAACTACGTAAGTACAGTAATTCGGTAACAAGTGAGATTCAGTGAACTCCTGCTGACCTCTAGTGGTACAACAAAACGAACAAAGTTTGGACTTTGGTGAGGTGGGAAGGGAACTTAATTTGTTTTCAGGTAGCGATTAACTAGAATTAATAAATGCTTTAAATACAATTTATCTCTCTAAATAATAAATACTAATGAATTAATATTATTTTGTAATTGATTCGTACAGGTTTTTGGAAAGTGTTATGGAGAGCACTGGTTCGTCAAGTAAACTGTAATTATTTGCTATAGTAACCTCTGTTATGATTGGTTACTTCTAGGCAGTTTGACTTGTGTTCTGTCCATAGCTCTTAACAATTTTAGAGAGTTTCATATGACTGTGGTACCAGTATGTTCATATTAAATTTGCATTTAATGTCTCTTCTATGATCTCTTTCTCTGACAGATACAACTGTGCAATTAGCAGCTCAGATGATCGAGGGCTGTTTCGCAGGTTGAAGCTTAACTATGCAATTTTTGATGAAGGTCATATGCTCAAGAACATGAGCTCTGTACGCTACCAGCACCTTATGACAATTAATGTAAGAAGTTTGGTTATTGTTGGATTAGGGGGGACAACTCTTGTTTTTTCTGTTTCGTAGTTATGGGCTGAGGGAGAATGGAGTATTAACTCTGAACTTCATATACGCATAATGTTCCAGAAACTACAGTAATACAAGTGGATATAAGTGTTGATGCAGTCTTAGGAGTAGATCTTGCATTGTGAACTCTTTCAGGGAGACAAGCTCCCAAGGAAATGCAATAAATTTCTTACAGCATCATTACAGTGATGGTGCTGGTGGTTCAGTTTCAGTATTTCCAGTTTCATCCCATAGTAGTAAAGATTGTAAAGATGCTATTCTGATGATTTGTGCTGAAACACTGTGGTGGTGTCAACCTACTCTGATAGGACTGTGCAAGAAAAGCTGGCTTTAAAATACTTATTTCTTGCAGCTTGTGGCCTCAGCCAGCAGCATTTTGAAAAAGAAAAAATTGGAGTATAGCTCTTTCTCTAATTGTTTTGATTTAGCGCAGTAGTACTGATACAGTAATAATATATTTGTCACTTATGACAACTTATTTTTTAAGATTATTTTTTCATCAAAAGCCTTTTTAAGAAGGTGATACTTAAGCAGTTAAACTATGGCTTGTACTTCCAATTCAAAACTTGTGCAAAAATATTTGTGACATTAGAAAAGATACAGTGTGGGAGCAGCAATTAGCACATTAATTTTAAAAAAACAACCAAGAAAGAAAAGCCCTAATTGAGCCAGAAAGGCTTTTCTTACATCTGGGTTAGGCTTCTTGAATAGTCTTAAATGGATATGTGGTCAGCTCCCCCACAGGTCTGTAAACCATTTTGTTGACTTAAACAAGAAATTACTCCATGAGATCTAAATATATTTTAGATTTAAATAGTTATAATTTAAACCAAGCTCACTTTCCCAGTTTCCCATAGCTGTGTTGTTTCTGCCAATATTATTTTTTAACCTGTTCAGCTGATGTTTCTCACTGCTGTCTTCCACTTTGGACAAACAGGCAAAGAATCGCTTATTGCTAACGGGGACTCCAGTTCAAAATAATCTGTTGGAATTGATGTCCCTCTTGAATTTTGTAATGCCACATATGTTCAGCAGTAGCACAAGTGAAATCCGGAGGATGTTCTCTTCAAAAACAGTAAGTATTAGATATTCCCTTCTTGAAAATGGCTTTTTTTTAAAGAACACTGCTGTTGCTGCATAATTTCTGTTTTATATTGATATGGAAACAGATAATGTGACTATGGAAAATCTAGAAAAGGAAAGATTCAAATAAAACCATTTAAAGTAAAAATGTGTTATAACAAAATGTCTTGGAATACTAATGGTCCTGTTAGATCTGTCTGTTCTGGCTGGGTTATTTATCATTAGAATAGCTGAGGTAGTGTTTTTACAGCTGAAGACTTCACACTGTAATTGAATTCTTGCAATACTTTCCTTAGAAGAGTGCTGAAGAACAAAGCATATATGAAAAGGAGAGGATTGCACATGCGAAGCAGATAATAAAACCATTCATCTTGAGAAGAGTAAAAGATGAGGTAATGTTTTATCTTCAAAATAATGGTGTCGTGTTATCAAAATGCCTGATAGTCTTTGAGGCGAACAGGAAAATTTACTGACAGATTTTGTGAGTGCTAGTTTTAGGTGTTTATCTAGGAAGAGCAAGGAACTTGAGCTATCTGCCATTTTTCAGGAGTTAGCAAGTAAAAAACGTGCAGCTTTGGGTTTTGATGCTCATTGTTTGCTGACTATTGACAGTTGGGAATTTTAGTTAGGAAAGATCACCAAAAGGTGATTTGGGGCACTGCTAAGTGATGAGAAGTGAGAAATCCTCCACAATAACCACAAAAATTTTTGTGACTTTGTAGTGATGATATTTTATTTTAACTGAAAGGATTAAGGCAGTGGATGTGCATGGGTGTATCTGAGCATATGTATGACTAGAATATGTGTTAGTTATTTTGCTATCAGCAGAATGTTTTTTTTTTTCATTCTAAAATCCAAAACCTATTTAAATTCCTCTATTTAGAATTACATGTGTAAAAGAAAGGAAAAAACTAATAGCGATCTGAAAAATGTTTCTGTGCAGTTGCATACTCATTTGCTTGGATATCTCTGATTAGCATGTGTAGGTTCCAGGTATTGCGTGTGTTACTGTTTCATGCAGTTTTGGAGTGTGTACACCATGGTACTTGACAGGAGAGTTATCTTTAATCCTAAACAAGTACTGAATTTCTAACTTGAACTGCTGACTCAGCAAAGTTGTAGCCAATGTTGGAATGGAGAGAGGATAAACAGAGTAGCTTAAAAGCAGGCTTGTAAGATAGTAGAGAATTACTGACCGTTCACTACAGTACAGTTTTTACCTGGTATGTTTTTATTTTGTCAGGTTCTTAAACAACTACCTCCCAAAAAAGATCTCATTGAATTGTGTGCCATGTCTGAGAAACAGGAGCAGCTGTACTGTGATCTCTTAAACAAATTCAAGAAAACTATTAACAGTAATGGTATGTGAGGGTCTCAATTCCAATTGCGGGATTTTTTTCATGCCCAAACATATGTCAAATGGGACTGCAAAGCCTTTACTTTGTAGAAATGTTTAATACTCTTTAACTGATTATATCCCTTCTATGAATTCTTCCAAAGTTCGAGTAATAGGTGAAATGTTAAATTCAATCCTTAAAAAGCTCTCTTGAGAGAGAAAGATGCATCAGATACACATCTGTGTCCTACTTCTGAATATACCTTATGTCTTCGCTTACAGCAAAAAACTCTGATACGGGAAATGTAATGATGCAACTTAGGAAAATGGCTAATCACCCCCTCCTGCACCGTCAGTATTACACAACTGACAAGCTCAGAACGATGTCCATGCTTATGCTCAAGGTAAGGTGGGGAGATTCAGAAGAAATCCTTCATTTCTCAGAATTTGTAATGCAACTTCAAAAGATTTTCTTTTTTATTGTCAGTCTTCTGGTCAAAAGTGTGTCTTTGCAAAACTTAATTAATTGCTGCTGCTTTTTATTTCTCTGCATCTCTCCAGTGCTCTAATCAAGCTTTGTATGTGTTTAACACTTTTTTTTTTGTTGTTTTTTTTTTGTATCAGATACTAGAATATAGAGAACAGTTGTGGAACTGCAGTCATCTCCTTTTCATTAGCTCCCCCTTAATGCCTCTTCCTCCACCCCAAAATTTAAAACCCAAGTACTTATGAAGAAAATCATGGGTGTGCATTTGAGTTTACTAGTATTTTCTGAGTAGCAAGGAAGGTAGGTTATGCAGAACTAAAATTGGGAAGGCATAAGTATTGAACTGTTGAGGATTTTTTTATTGTTGTAATTTGGCTGGAGTTAATGCCTGTGGAGTTTGGGGAAAATTGTTGCTGCTTTCCAAAGTGTATAAAAAAAAATTAAAAAAAAAAAAATTGAATGTACAGCAGGCGCTCTAAGAAAGTTGCAGCTGACTTTGAGTATCTGCAGCTTTGTTTGAAATGAAGCCAGTCAAGGTTGGGGGAAAGGAAAGAAGTCGCCCATTAGTTTTTGAAGGATTTTTGTCCCTTTTTATTCCTACTCATACCATTGTGCTCTCCAGATATGGCTTTTCTTTTCCTCTTTCTTCCAGGCATGACATCCCTCTCCCCACCCTACATCTTGGGCTGGGCTTCCCATGTCTTCTACCATCTATCCAAGGATTGGACCTCCCTTTTAGGGAATGTGTCTTCAGGGGAAGAGGTCTGATACAGGGGTGAAAGGTCGTAGGGCTTGATGAGAACTAGGTAATTGCTATGGAGGCTGAGCAAATACTATTTAGTTTCTGGTAGTACAAGTTCTTGTAAAAGCTAAATTGCAAAGTAGTGATCCTCTACTATAACCCTGGGGTTGCAGGGTTCATCTTTCATTGCTTGCATGAGCCACGCTCTGGCATTTGTCCATGTCTAGTTGTGCTACTTTGTTCTTTCAGAAGTTTTGGATGTTACTGTGTGGTGGTTGTTTGGGTTTTTTTCCTGTGTCTAGCAGGACTGTGTGTTGCATTATTTCCCTTCATTTCTGCTGACAGGAACCCACACATTGTGATGCTAACCCTGACCTTATCTTCGAAGATATGACAGTAATGACAGATTTTGAGCTGCATTTGCTTTGCAAGCAATATTCTCGCGTCAATGACTTCAAGTTAGACATGGATCAGATCTTGGACTCTGGAAAGTTTAGAGCACTGGAACGCATCCTCTGTGACCTTAAAGAGAAGGTTGGTACTACAGATGGCTGAGACGTCTTGTCCCGTCCATGTAAAGGGTGTCTCTGAATAGCTGGTTAATTTAACATCTGCTAGCTGTGTGCGCAACCCAGTTGCTTTTATGTGGAGTATTACAATGTGATTTAGTGCATGTGCAGTATTGCAAAGCAATCCTTACGGCTTTCAATGTGCAGTCCTGCCTACACACCTCACCTTAGAGACAGCTGAAATGAGCTTTCCCATTTTTCCAAGTTTCAGAATATTCATCACAAGTTAATGCTGCTTTCTCAGTGTATGGAGGGCTGGTATCATTTTCACAGCTCATCAACTTTGACCTTCTTTTGGCAATTAAATAAGACTGTATCACATTAGAATAATCACATATATGTTAAGCCAATGTAAAGGTAAGAAGAGATCACTGCCTTGCATCAGTGATCCAAACTGGCTTGTTTTACAAATAAGCATGTACCATAATACTTAAGAGTATCTGGAATTTACACAAGGGCGTGCTGTGCATCTGTGTGATTATTTCAGGCAACAGAGTGCTGCTGCTCTGTGTGCTGTGGAAAACAGCTTAAATTTAAATTGTTTTTCATTAAAATAATTTTCTTGATGTTTATAGATGGAGTAGGTCTGTCACTTAGGCATTTGACAGGTGATTTCTAGATTGCTCGAGTCACCTAAGTACAAAGTAACTGAAAAGTTATTGCACTCCCAACAGCTGAGTCAATGCAACAGAAATACTGGATGCAGCATCTTCACTGAAAGTCAGTCCTGACTTGATGAATTTCAGCTTATTCTTTTAGATTGGAAAACATGGACTCAGTCAAAGTAAAATCACTCATTTGCACCAATAAAATTCTTGTCTAGTCTGTTATCTGTAATTGATGTGTTACTGTTTTGCTTTGTCATTTCCAGGGTGACAGAGTTGTATTGTTTAGCCAGTTTACTATGATGCTGGATATCTTGGAAGTTTTCCTAAAGCATTGGCAACATAGATATATTAGGTTGGATGGAAAAACACAGATTTCTGATCGGTATGTGACTTTTTTGCTCAAGATGACAGAGAAAAAGTGAATGTGTGCATGGAGGAGGGGGGAGGTGACTTAAAACCCCAACCTCTGTTTTCCAATGTATAGAATCGTGTGGTCGCTGGGCATTGACTATAGAAGAGGTTTAATGTTAGATTTCAGATTGCCTTAGTAAGTATGATGCTGAAAGGTGAGTTTTTAGATGGCTGTGTTACAGTCTTAGCCATTGAAACAGAAAACTTTTGTTTTCAGCAGTTCATGATGTGTTTGATTTGCTTGTGTGTCAGTATGCCGTAACAAAACTCACCTGTAGATATTCCTTGGAAGTGTAGTATAGCTCTGTTACAACAAGCAGATAAGCCCCTTTATTTCTCTAGAACAAACCATTTGCTCTGTCCTTCACAGCTGAAAATGTTGCAGTGCTTTTCTTCTGTGTGACCTGCGCTGGTTTTCTGCTGTTTCCTATTTCATGATTTGAGGGGTTTTTTAGGTGCTCTTTCCTTTGTTTTGAAAAAAATGTTGTTCTTGCTTTGGTATTACTTTCCACTTACAGCTGATATTTCTTACTTCTCTTGTATGTGCAATTAGTGCAGAAGACAGTCATGAAGCCCAATTTCTTCCTCCCCTCCCATTTCTTTCATGTACTTCAGTCTTCCCTGCTCCTTCAACTTGCTCTTTGAATTCTGTGATCATCCAAAATCTTTTCCCAAGCCTCTCTTCATTCTTTGCTGTCACTCTTCTCACTCCGAGTCTGTTTCTGTGGTCACTGCTGAGGACTTGGTACCCTTTTTCCCATAATGTCTGTACTTTTTAGCAGCTTTGCCATGCCACTGTCCTCCCTTTCAAAAGACCTTCATCCTAACTTCTGGATTCAACTTTGGAGCCAGCATGGTGTTTTCTCCAAGACCTGATGTTTGTTTTCTTGTGTTCTGCAGGATCCACCTAATAGATGAGTTCAATACGGATATGGGTATATTTGTATTTCTCCTGTCAACCAAAGCTGGTGGCTTGGGAATTAATCTGACCTCAGCAAATGTTGTGATTCTTCATGACATCGATTGCAACCCATATAATGATAAACAAGCAGAAGACCGATGCCACAGAGTAGGTCAGACAAGGTAAGATGATGGTGATGATTATTATGCTTGGCTTTTCTTAAGGCAAGCTCTCAAAGAGGCTAAAAGGAGGACAGTATTTTATTATTAAAATTCAATTTTAAGCAGAGACTTTCATAAACCAGCTCTGGGTTGTATAGGAGCTAGGTAACTGTAATTGTCTTGGTGCGTGTTTGTGCTAGAACAAAACTTATTTACATTCTCCTCCTTTTTTCAAGTTCCGTATAACTCTCAAATTGTCTATAATTCCCAAATTTCTGGTGCTAGGAACTGTTTCAAGGCAGATCTGAAGTCTCTGGGACTGTTTGGCACAGCAGTTTGTTCTCTTCAGGAGCCTTCTGAGATCTCAAGTGCTGCTTTATCATAAAGACTAAAACCATGGTCCATTTTAGAGTCCTCCGTCAGAACAAGCAATAGAATGTGTTTAATAACTGGTATTTCAACTGTGCTATGGGATGAGGGGGAAGTTCAGCTGTTTCTGTTAACAGAGATTGTTGTGACCATCCAGACTTTTGCAGTGGCTGGGAGTGCAGGAGAAAACAGGTTTTCTGGCAGTACAGAGCACAGTTGGTCCAGACAGAAAAAATAGCAGCTCTATGTATCACTCCTTTATTCATTTCCTCCTCCTTGTTTAAAGCATAGCACCCTTCCCTTTTGCAGTAATCCATAGAAACTGTAAAAATGGATTTATCCTCTTTTGTGGTTTTCAGAGAAGTAAAAGTCATAAAGCTAATCAGTAAGGGAACCATTGAAGAATCCATGCTCAAAATCAGCCAGCAGAAATTGAAGTTAGAACAAGATATGACTGCAGCAGATTTGGGTAAGTCTCTTGCACCTAATGATGTCCGTTTAAGTGAGTTAAGGTTGCTGCAATATATTATTCTGCAAAAACAAGGTTCTTGATGCAGAGAAGCCTTTAGGGTTTTTTCATGTTAAATAAACTAGAAAGATGTATTTGTGCTGATTATTGTTGGGTTTGACAAGAAGTGCCCTCTGACCTACAAGTCAATGACAGACTCCTACAAGTAGAGGATTTTGTACAATTTTGAGGATCTAGACTTTTGTCTGTTATGGGAAGTATTTTGAGCGGTACTAACGCTTGTTTTTATTCCTCAGGAGAAGAAGGAACCATTCCAGCTGATATAGCCACACTATTAAAAGCTTCATTAGGTCTCTGAAATGTAAATATGTTGTGGAATTCAAGGAAGAAAGGTGATGTTGTACCCCAAGGACTATTGCATTACTGATGGCCATGAGTTTTCTAACTTTTTATAGTTTCTTTATTGTACTTCTCCTGGTATTTAAAGTTTTTAACACCGATAGCATTCTTTTGATGCTTAAAAACGTCAATGGCCCAAATGTGCCAACATCGGATGCTGAATAAACATTATTTTACAGATCACTTTTCAAAACGGGGACCTAAGTAGTAATTGTTTTAATAAATCTGCTACTGCTTAAGATTTGTCAGTATTTTTGTAATTATTTCTACCTCCAAATATATATATATAAAAACTGTCTGTTTCACTGGATTATGCGTGTAGATTTTTTTATGTGCCTTATTTGACAATGCTTGAGTCTGTTTCTGCTTGTTTTGGTTCATTCGATGTACCGTACTGGTTTTGTACCAACTTGTTCAAATAAAATTCCACAGATTAACAAAGTCTTTTCATTTTGTGGTTATTTGGATGTGGTGGGAGTGGTAATAACTTGCATGTTATCAATCAAATAGGCAGTTATTTGAGTTTTTTGGTTTGGTTATGACTGTGGGCCTTTTTTTTCCAACTGCACGTGCTTTCTGCAAGTACAGAATGGATGGAAAATGAAAGGTTTCAAAGTGTTTTCACAGTCTTAGCTAAACTTTACTTGGCTTTTACTAAAAATCTTCTGTGGCTGTGCTGCATGTTCCAAAATGCACAGCTGAAATAGCACAGATACATGGGAATGTCAGCTCTACAGCCCTGCTGTAAGGGTAAGAATCAGTTTATCTACCATGCTGCTTTAATTCCACCTGTTTTATTGGGCTAAATAGTGGGAGTTAGACAACCACAAATGTTTAATGCTGCAGTTACTTACGTTGCCTGTTTCTGTTGAGCATGATCCTAACCCAACTCTCATCCCATTGTATTTGCATGTTCTCAACAAAGGAATAAGTTTGTGTAAACCACTTGCATCTACAACTATCCATGTTGCCAGGCTTTCCACCTCCTTCCCCCCCCCCCCCGGGCCACAAGACCAAACTTTGTTGATTCATTTGTTTGAAACCTGGTTTCCAGCCCTGCCACCACCACCCCGCAGTTTGCATCTCCTACTTTTACTGGAAGAGATATGGAGCTGCTGGATGTGTCTGCAGCTGGTGCCCTTATAGTGAACCTGGGCAGCTGCTTGGGCGTTTGGTGGTTTTGGGGTTGTTTTTTTTGTTGTTTTGTCTTTGTTTTTTAGTGGCACAGCATAAATTCTAAGAGCCTAAAGAAGGTGATTGAGAGGCTTGAAGTTTGTTGACTGAGTGGGTCTTTTTTCCCTTTTTTTTTTGCGTAGTGCCCTTAGTCCTCCCACACATTTATCCTCCCTGTTAATTAGCCTGATTTCCTCCAGGTTGAAAGTCTACAATATCAAAGTACTGTTGAGACTGCATCTCTCCAGGAAGGTTTATTCATCTCCTCTCCCTTTGAGAGCCAACAGAACATTGATTGGGTTGATCAAGCACTTTATTAGTAGTGGGGGGAATGCAGTTGAATCCACACCTCTCCCTCAGGCTCTATTCTATATTAAATCAACTTTTTAGATTCTCTTTTGTAAATGGATACAAGTTGTACATTTTGATTTGGTATAGTATACCCACTGAAATTAATTTAAATGATTCTAAAATTAATAACTTAAGATGCTGGTCATGATGAAAACTAAACACGCATTTGTTTTTCTCAGCGGATTTACATCATCGACTTCGGTCTTTTCTGGATCCAGGCTGCGATGGCTGGAAGTGCCTCCACTCTGTCTCGGAGAGCCAAGAGCCTGGGGTATTTGTCTGCCAGGTCAGGTTTGCAGCTCAGGAGCGTCGTACTGCACACATCCCAGTAGAAATCGGCCCACGTTACCTGGTGGAAATGGGAGAGAAAGCAATAATAAACTTTAGTTTGTAAACTCAGAAGCTGGGACTACAAATATTCTCGGCAAACTGCAGAGATAAAACCATTAATTCATCTGTTTTGTGTTGCTTTGGATTGTTGTTTTTTTTTTAAAGCCTATAATTACAGAAGTCAGATTGCAATGTAAAGCTGGACTTGAGTAAAAATTGATTAAGTCTTTGATATTGATCTTACTTGCATTATAGTATTTGCTGCAGAAAAGTGTTTTAATTGGTTTCCAAACAGTTTGGATAAAAAAGAGGATTACATTTTTTACGTTTTTTTTCCATATTTTCATGAATTTTAAGTGATTATAAACTGAGTTCTAAACAACTCCCATCTCTGTTGACCAGTACACTAGCATTTGTAATGTTTTGTGTCAACATACGTCTCAACTGGTTTAGCAAACATGGATCTTAGTCCTGGTTTTGCCTCACTTTTCTAATGGTATGGCACACAGTTTTCACTCTACAGTTTAGCAGCCAACTGTGTATTGGTAAGAAGAAAGGATTAAAGGAGTGGGGAGGGTTGTTTCATGGGCTGAAATCCAGAAATTCAGTAATAGTCAATGATTTTATTTTAGTGGCAAACTGACTGGAATAGGAGAAACAAAACTCATACTCACAGACTTCCCTACCAGCCAGTTGTTATCCCCCAAGAAAGTATCCAAATCTTTCAGTAACTCGGGTGCTTTGTTGGTGAGGATGTCATCAAACGCTCGTTTCTGGGAGAAGAACGAAACACAAAGATGCACACCAATGCGTAAGCACAGCAGTTGGCTAAACTGAATTTTTGGGAGCTTCTTGTGAAAAAGAAAGCTGAAATCTGAAAAAGGTGACAGTGAAATCATTTGGTCTAACCCAAACTTCAGAGTGCTCTCAGTTCTCTTCAGAAGAAGGAATGTGTTAACAGCCAAGTCAGGATTAACAGCAAACAGCAATTATTAAAGGTAAGTAAAGAAATGCAGCAGTAACAAGGTTTTTTATGTTAGCATGCTATTGTCTTTTTTTTTTCCTCTGTGGCAATGAGATTTGAGGTGCATAAAATATGTTTTTGAAAGCTGAAGTCTGCACTGAAGGATGCAGGCCTTAATATTTGTATGTTTCTGGATGAAGGATGAGGTGGTATATGGTGATGTTTCTCTGGTAGCTGTTCACCAGAGCAGAAAGTTTTAAGGCTGTTCTTAAAGAGTTAGCTCTTTTGGAGAGGGAAACTGTTTGTTTGTGGAAGCAGTTTTGATTGCAGACTGTTGTGACCATCTGGTGTGACCTGTGTGGCACAGTTTGTGCAGTTAATGTGTTTGGGCTCAGTTTGGAGGAGCACACTCAGGCTTGGTTAAATATGCACTGCTATACAAGAACAGAATTATTTCAATGGCTTTGAAATTCAGGTTAATAAAACAAAAAGAATAAAATTTAGAAGCCGCAGCACCCTAAATGGTCCCCAAAACTGCAGGCAGAAATAAAATCAGTATTTCTGTAGATACGTTTGAAGACTTGACATCATTTTCTGCTGTGTTAAGAGCTTAGTAACTGAATGTTGTGACTGCAGGTAACAGCCAGAAGGCTGCAGGCCATACACTTCATATTTGTACCCTGTACCGTAGCATTTCCTTTTGTTAGGCAAGTTCCCCCACCCCTCCTGCAAAAAAAAAAAACCCAAACTATGGTGTGATCACGTCGGTAATGACCTCCCCAGCTACAGAAGTATGCAGTCGAGCTGTGAGGCTGGTGGGGACGTGACCAGGATCCACCTTCTGGAGTGGCACAACATCATGTCTGAACCCTGGAGCTCTCCAGCAACGCATGACGAAGCTGTTGCAACACCAGATTTTTTTGTTAGGGGGAGAGTTGTAGGGTAAAGGCACGGAGGAGGCTTCCACGGGCAACTTCCACCTCTGTTCCCTTTACCTTGCTTGGTTTTCCGTTTGCTCCTGGCTATGTAGCATAACCCATCCTTTCACCGTTCTCTGAGGGTACATGTGTCTCTCTAATTACTTGCCAGGTCTGGGGAAATTTTCTGACTTTACTATGTGTAGATCAGTTAAATCCGGCCTTGTGAGGCCGTGAGACGCCACTTCTACCACAAGGTGGTGGCAGTGGACCCGGGAGGAGAACAGTAAATAGCGAGGAAAGAGTTAGAGATTCGCAGAAAGCGAGTTTCTCGATCTTCCTTAGCCGTGGAACACTCTGTTGGATGTGTACAGGCATATAAGGGTTGCCTGTGAACTCTCTCCCCTCTTAAATTAATCACTGGTGACATGGGCTGCGTCCTTATTTTGGGGAAGTGCTTGAGTACAAGCCGGGACCCACACAGGCCCTGTCATGGGAGTTTCCCTGCAGAGGAGCAGCAGCAGCACCAGGGCAGCAGCGCTGCTTTGCCATGAACCTGTTAGCAATAGTGTGGTTGTTCCTAAACGATTAAAAATCATGAGTCAACCTCCCCTCCCCTAATGAGGAAACTTCAGGAAATCAGTAGGAGATTAAGTAATTAACTTTTTAAATACAAAACCTCCAAATAGACTTTCATGTTTTCCCCTGTAAGATTTTAGAACACTTTCATATTGTTTTGTTATTTATTACTGGTTTTTGGTCAACATTTTGTACTCTATGGTTTAGGAAATAAGACACCCTAATCTATCTGAAACATTGCCTTTGAATAAATAGCAGGAGGCTGCACTGGTGGTTAATGGCGAGACCTGTCATTACCACTTTCCCAAAGAGACCAGGTCATCTGCTTGGGTCAGAGCTGTGTGGAGCTGTTGTAATGCTGGAGTTAACTCCTCCATCACCTTCTTCCCCCTCAGCAGCTGATCTGCACACTTGTATTTGTGGCTTTGGTGAGAGAGACTAGTCTGATGCCCTAAAAAATCCCTTCCTCATGCTATAGGACTTGCATGTAGCTGAATGTTAAAGTGGGAGCAGAAGCACTGTAGAGGTGCACTTAAGTGGTGGGACCAGGGAGGCCTGGAGGGCACAGTTGCAGTGACAGCAAGGGATATGCCACCCCTTTAGCAGGGCCTGCTGTCCTGTATCGCCTGGGTAATTAAAAAGCATTTATCCCTGGCAGCTGATGTTATTGAAGACTGATACTCATGAAAAGCCAAGTAGAAATCAAGATCTCAAGGGCAGAAAGGAAGGAGATGGAGCTGTTAATCCTGCTCAGTTATCAAAAATAGACAGATTTGCACTTATTCTTTTCCCAACAAGATACAGGTATTGCTCAGTGCTAGCTAGGATGGAAGTGTCCTGTCTTTCCCTTTTGAAGAACAATTTGATGTATGCACACATGGCAGTCTTGATTCAAGGTGAACCAGTGAGGAGCAGCTCATGATGGCTTAATCATTGCTTCCACCAAGGGTGAAAAAAACCTGGTGGAGGAGGATGTGGAAAGGCTGGATTAGCCTGGAGAAAGAAGCACAGAGCTCCTCCAGCTCAGCTTTGCTGAGGTGAGGTGATGGACCCAGGGGTTGGCACATGGTGGTTTCTCCAGATCTGATGCTCAGGTACAGAGTCATGGATTATGTGCTGTCTTTGTTTAAATTAGCAATTGGCTTACTCTCACGTCCTGGTTTTTCTCTGCCCAAGGGAACAGCGTCATGAAGTCGTCTATGGTGTCCACGATGGCATCAGCTAGTGCCTGTTCCACAGGTGTCTGCCCCGCCAGGCCTGTGGGAAGTGAGCACAAGAAGGCAGGTTACAGACGGCGTCAGCAGGAGTTTTTGATGCCCCAAAGGTAAACTCTGTTCTTTGTGAACCTTTCCATAAACATACATGCTTTCCAGGGCTTTTTTGATGTTAACAACATGCATTTGACTCCTTGCATCAAGATGTAATCTCACCTACCGCTGCGTTTTTCCCTGTCCAGCCTCGTATAGCCATCCAAGGCAGTGAGTTGTTCTTTCCATCACCTGAGCCAAGGCCTGACTAACACTTCTGTATCTTTCTCTCTGCTTTCCACCATCCCAGGATGTTCAATGTTAGCACTAATTCCTTTCTGTTAATCTTTCCCAATCGCAGCCTTCAATGTTCTTCTCCACCTTGTGGTCTTTCCACCTCTCAAAACAACCTCCAAAAGTGCTTCTGTGAAAATCTGCTTCTCTTTCCTTTTATCCGGCCCATTCAGGCCCATTTTGAACCTTCTTGTGACATCCTTTTGATTATTTTGTGGTAATCAGGCACCTTTAATTTACAAATCTGCTTTCCTCCCCTGTTGTCCTTTGGTTTGCCTGCACTCTTCTTAATGCTGCTACTACTTTCCCTTGCTCTCATTCCACAGACCTGCCTTCATGCTTTCATTTCTGAGCAGGTCCAGATCATCCTTTGCTTCCTTTCTTGGCTCTTTCAACCTCACCTGGAAGCTCTGTGACTCCCACAAACCATGTGCCCTTCTTCTGCCAAGATATCTCCCTTACTTTATGCTTTTGAAGGCAGTTGGAAAATGTGAGATATTTTGACAGGCAAGTTACATCTCTTTGCTCAGAGTGTAAAAAGATAGGAAAATACTCACTTCCCAGCCCCCCTCATCAATTTGCTGATGTTCAGCGCACCACGAACACGTCCACCTTTGACCAGATCAGTTTTGCAGATTATTTTGAAAAGCAGCTTGCTGACCTACAGCAAGCCCCACCTACTCTCTTTGGTTATTTGCATTACTAAGTCCTATATCACTTTATCTAACTGGTGGAGTACTTCCACAGCATGTAAGTATTTAAAGAGGCAGTGATGTCACCGTCTGATCTAATCTCCACCAGCTCAGAACTGTTGCCTAAATCTGCTTTGGACTGTGCTGCCTGCTGACTGCAATAATCTCTAATGCTTCCCAAATCTCACCCCCCTGCTTCTCTCTCTGATTAGCCCCACAGCTCAAAATTTAACTCCTGGGGAAATTGGGAGCCTGAGGGGAGCCACAGGTATGCACTTTCTGTCCTGCAGTGATGGGTGAATAAAGTTTATTGGCTGGAGAAGTCAGTGCAAGCCTCAGGTACTGTATGCAGAGGGGAAACTCAAACAAGGGGGATCATTTATGAGTTTTCCTTTAGGTGTACACACTTACAGTGCAAATATGGAGCTCAGCTGTGTGACTTCAACGCTGGACATTGTAGCATTTCCAACTTCAGGTTGTTACTTTGAACCATTTTGGTTGGTTGGTTGGTTGGTGTTTGTTTTTGTTGTGGGTTTTTTTTTTTTTAACTTTCTATGTGATTTGAATGGTTCTAAACCCTGTCATACAGCATCCTAGATGTGCATTGCTCTGTTTCTTCTTTCTGATCATGGAACCACAAGGGATGTAGCCTGAGATCTCATCAGACTTGCCCCAGCCCAGCAACCAAAACTGGCACCAGATTACGGGGAGGCAGACAGCAGAGCATGGCCATGCCACTGCATGGTGCTCCTTGGTGCAGAGATGTGTTACACCATCGCTCCATCTCCTCTAATAGCATCCTCTGTGGGACGCAGTGTTTCCATGCTCAGCACTTGGAGCTAATGGAGGAACTACGGATGCAGAGAGAGGCTGGTAACCGCTCAATATTTGTGCCTGGGAAAAGCAGTCATACCCGTATTGCCATGCTGGTGATGCCTTTGGCTTGTTTGGGCTTGCCAACAAGTCATTTGTTTCTATTTTTGGTGTGGTTGGATGTATTTTTCCTTAGGATTAAAGGTAGGTGCAGAACAGAGCAAGGAAATGGTGAAATATGTGTTACCTGATTCTCTGGCAAGGTATCTTGCTATTGCCAGGCTCTGGTGAATAATAACTCCATCTACTTCCAGAATGGGGATTTTGCCAAACGGGATAGCTTGGAGGATAAAAAAAAAAAGAGAGAGAGAAAAAAGCCAACAAAAAAGTTAAATTATAGCCCTTAACAATGACAGTCTGTAATAGTTACACTTTTACCACTCAGGGGGTACGCATTGCTATAGCACTTCACAGTTTCACAGTGTTGCTATAGGGGAAACACATGGACTTAAAAAAAAAAAAGTAAGGATATAACAGATTGTACTGCAATAAGGCAATTATAATGTATAAACCAAGTACTGCATTTCCTATTTCCTAACCTTGTGCTCCCACATATCCGGAATTCTTTATGCAGTTGCTGTTTCACTTGTTTTAAATTCAGCAGTGATGCAGAGAAGCATCTGTATTTCAGAACTTAAGCTGTGACAAGATGTTTCACGTGACAGTCATCACCAAGAGACAAATAGAGCTTTCACACTGAACCACAAATGCTAAGCAAATACTCAAATTTACTTGACTTGGCTTGCATGACAAAAAATTTCAGCCAGTCACAGGGAAGAGGCCTCCAGACTTTAACCACATGGGTGGTGAGAATCCTCTTGTGGGAACCTGGTGCTGTTCACCAGAGGAAATTTAAATCTCTGCATTTCAAATGATGCTACTTCATAAACTCCAAGTACATGACTGCAAGTGCTGATCATAACCAAATGCTTTGTACATGATTTCCATCTGGATTACAGTTTGTGCACATAAAATATATGCCCATCTTAAGATTGTCTTGTGGTGTAAAAAGGCAGTAGCAGAAAAGTGAAAATGTTGGCTGTTGGAAATGTGCAAGGTGCTTTCAGACCCAGGAAAACTGTCTTTACAGGACTCCTGGAATACCACTTCTATTCTTTAAGCTTTATTGATTTTTTAATGAAAAGAGAATAATAATGAAACTTGATGCATTCGTGACCTGTTTATCAAGGTAACTTCAATCGATGATACAGCAATTGAGGAACACTGCCATGTGGCTCCATGATTTAGCATGCAGTGTGCAAACCACATTAGGTACAAGATATTTGTTGTCAAATGTGTATCTGCAGAATGAATTTGGCAGCAGCACAAGACATCCAGGACTCCTCTGTGCATTTTTATTTCTGCATCTGAACACAGTACTAATGATACAATTTCTTTCCCTAAGTTTAGCACACTGAAGCCAATATAAATTTTGCTGATGATGACTAGCAGAAGCAAGAGAGCTCAGAGAGCATTAACTGCTGTATCCCAGGGAGAATGCGTGTACTGCTCATTGTTATAAAAATAATAACAGACTTGCTATATGGAAAACTTCGTATGTTTATTATCCAGAGATCAGCAAGGTCCTGGCAAGCCCACATATTGCTGCTTTGAGAATCCAGTGAGGAAAAGCTGCATCCCTGAATGCTGCACTGAAAAGTTCTCTGGTTGTGAAAAGAGAAGAGCCTTGGTCCTGCACTATGAATTTAATGGTGCGGGGTGCCCTGAGCATCGCTGCCTCCAAAGCTGCAGAGCTATGAAACAATGTTTGCTTTTGCAGGATACCAGCACATCTTTCAAGCAAATGTGAGCAGAGGGAATGAGTGACTCCTGGACATGCTGGCGTGCAATAACCACCACACCCGAAGGAGTTAACCAGCCTTTTTCGGAGGCCCTGCCAGGAGTGGCACTGGGCTGATGCAGTTTTGGCTGGGGCAACGTGACTAAGGCAGCCTCTGTAGCAATAACTGTCAAAACATGATGATCGCTGCTCAGGTTGGGAAACTGCAATTGCTTCATCCAGAAACCAAACAGACCATTTTCTGTGTTTACATACAGCAGAAAGTCTAAAAGACACAGCTTTGACTGGCATTTTACTTTCTCAGTCACTACAAGTCAAATGAAAGCCAGTTTATTTGTATAGTTCTACTTTTTTTTTAAGAAACTCTTGACAGCAGCTAAAGGAGGAAGGCATCTTTCTGATGGCTGAGGAACGTGGATGAAGGTGCAAAAGGCAGCTGGGTGGTGGAGTGGTAGTAAGTTGTCATGTTTCTCAGAAATCTGGCTACTTCTGGATTCACTTTTTTTTTTCCTAGCAGTCCACAGAATTCAAGGGAATTGCTACTCCCTCCTTGAAAACATGAGTAATGCCTGCAAACTCCTTCCTCCTCAGTGTTAAGCTATTTTTCATTGAGATCTGGTTATTCTTTCTTGGAAAAGAAACTGAGTTAACAATTAAAAATATAGAAATCCAGCTTTGTTTTGTGGGCAATAGAAATATTCATACACTTGCATGATTCATAATGCAAGTAGAAAATTAATACAGAGCAGATTTTATTGCACGTTGTCCCGCAGGCCTTAAATGTCCAAGAGGCATTATGCTCTGATTTATGATGGGGCTTGGGGTTTATTTTGCTAAGAGGCAGCACATCTATTGCCATCATTACTAAGCAATGAATGGACTATTTAAAGCATAACAGATGGTAAATGGGAGACATTCCTTCCTTTCTTGCGTGTTCATAGTGTTATTATCCCAAATTCATCTGACAAGACCAAAGTTTTTAGTAACCTGCAGTGAAGTATCTTTTTTCTCTTGTAACGTGAAAGAAGATTTCCTATATTGATAAACTCATAGCAAAACCCAGAATACTGCGTATAAAGTTTGGCTCTTGTGGGCAGGAATGCATTTCCTGTGAAAACTGGAGACTTTGTTTTCCAAGGAGAGAAGAGGGGGGTGGATTTGTCTTGCACAGTTCATCCTAAGGAAGGATATGAAGAGCCATCACACTCTATGGGCACATTTTGATTGCCGGAGGCAAGGTCAGGGTTTGACAAATGACCCTGATGTGACCTGGTTACCTTGCCGGAGCCCGTTTTTTGAAGTGCAGCAAAACCCACAGCTAAACCATCTACTCAGGGGCTCCAAACCACAAGAAAATCCCATCTGTCTGTACACAAATTTAAGCAGTGCTATCCTTAGACTTGTAGATAGGGGCTTCTGTGGCTGGATTTGAGCCTCCTGTGGTGCTTTTGGCCATAGCTCTGCTCATTGACAACACACATTTGAGGAACCTCTGGGGATGTCTGAATGCGCCATATGTATACTAATTGTATTAAAACTACTAAATTTTACACGTTTTCGGTGAAATGCAGGGTTCATGTAACACCAGATGAACAAAGCACGTAGGTCGGTTCCTGCCAGGCTCCTACATTAGATGAGCAAGTGAAAGAGGTGGCACATGAAGCTGGAGAGTGAGGGGGTTCTCATTTTGGTAGAATGAGGGTTGTGGGGGCAGATAATGAAACAAAATGCTTCGGAGAGCGATCGTGAGTGAACAGTTAAGCCAAAGTAGTGCAGACTGGAAGATGTGCCCTTCACTTTGCTAGTTTTTCTTTAACCTTGATCAGTTACATGGCCACTTTGTGCTTTACGTCAGTTTATACCCTGGTGTATCCATATGGATGTCTTCTCCATGTTTTTCAAAACAGTGTTGTCTTGCAATGTTTCCAACTCCCACTTGAGCAATTGCATTTGAAGGATGAGAACTTGAAAAATCTGTTGCCGTCATCGTGCAAACAGCGTCACTTCTCAGACATACACAAAATACTTTCCCTTTTAGTTTCTGCTTGCTGTGTTACTCATCTGAAGGAGAAGGTGCTATGAACTCTTGTGTTGATTCCCAGATTTAGTTTGAAAACTCACTGAAAAGAGGAACAGGGTTTTTAAAAAAGCATGATGTTTGGATAATTAAACCTGTAGTCTTCTTTAAATTGAACTTTCATCAGCAAACTCTTACTTTTCCTGTTATCTTGGTTATTCACTGTTTTTAGCATAGCATGCTGGAATTAAATCTGCACAGACTTTACAGTGCCCATGAAGAAAACCTTGACAGAGTGCAAACGTAAGTCATCAGACTGATCTGCAGTTTCTCTTCTTATTTCAGGAAGGACTTGCTGAAGTGTCTGTGCATTGTTTAGGGGTTGGATGAATTCCTTTTTATGCATGATTCAATTTTGGTTGGCTTTTGTGACTAGAACTGTCATGTTTATATAGTCTGCTGGATACTAAGCAGGGGAGATGAGGCCTGATGATGTGCGTTAAAAGCAAGGACGTATGTTTAAATTGTCTGTGTCTTATGAAGCCCCTTAGGGCTGGGACAACTATTCCCATCCCAGCACACCTGTAGGTTCTCACTGGTTTTCAGGCCTTCCCTTTGACCATGAGCTCCTCGCTTCTCCTCCTGGGCATGACCCAGAGGATGGTGCTCACGTGGGCATGCTTCTCTGTCAAAGACAAGGATAGGAAACACAAAGAAGAGCAAAGCACAGTTTTGCTGCTGACCTGCTCTTCCTCATGCTTCCTCCTGCCTGCATTGAAGCTGTCCATGGCCTTGATGCTAAGCAGCCTGTGTTTAAGCATTTGATTGCTCCTCAAAACTCAATTAACTAATGGTTTTGCAGTCAAGCAGCTTAGCTTGATGCCATAGCAAGTCAGCTGTGTTGGTCAAAGATGGAGGAAAATAAATGTCACAGCTATGCTTCTTACTGCAATATCTCTGTCAAAATAAGTTCTCCTTTGCCTTGAAAACTGGCTGTAACTGCTTCTCCTTTCCATTCATATTTAAATTGAATCATGAGAAACAAATATATGAGATACTTTGCATCTTCCAACAAGAAATATATGAAAGACGCATTTTTGGTAAGGCTATCAGAGGAGCAGAACCCCTGGGAAGTGATTGGCCTGGAGCTGGAGGCACCCAGAATCTGTATCTTCCAGAAAGGGATGACCAGGATGGTGGTCTGATCTAACATCAACCTAGCTTTAGTGCTGTCGCTACTACGACTCGTAGCAATCACTTCCAAGGAGAATAAGCCCTACTTTTAACCCAGAGATAGCTATTTGCACATCTTAGCTAGAGCTACGTAGCAGCAAGTGACTCAGGAACCAGGACAGCTGCTCCTTTGAGGGCTTCTTGTCTGCTGTCAGGTGCCTCTCAAGATTTATCTGTTATCTTGGAAGTATTTTCAGTGCAATAATTAGTCTGTCAGGTTTCTTGAGGACCTCTTCTCATCCCACCCATCCTAAACGGTGTATGGGGTGTTTACGGCCATCAGTGCAATGAAAGCATCCTTTGCTATGATGATAGATCAATTCTGTGTAGTTGTCTTTGCTTCAAATTCCCCAAATGAGCCGCAGAACAAAATCTGTTTCTGCCTGCTAGCCTAGTATCTCAAGGGGATGGTAACTCTGTGCACCATTACAGTGGATTTATTGATAAATCATGACTTATGTCACTGTAATAATGAGGACCCTGTTATGTACAGATCTTGAATAAGTCTATTATATGATAATTTATATATCTTGAATTGACTGCAGTTTAAATGGTGTCATGGTCAAGTCAAAGTCGGTTTAAAAGGAAACCTAAAATGTAAGTTTGTTTACTTATTTAAATAATTATTGACTTATAGAGAGTGAAGGGTCATGTAAAGCTGCTACTTTGATATTAACCTGTTCTTTAAAATTCTGTGCTAAAGCTAGCCAATGCTAATATTACCTACTAGCTTGCTTAAGCTTGTTTATATTATAAACTACTATAAACTACAATGCTTGCCTGAAATCAGCAACTGGAAAATATACCATAGATGATCTGTTTAGTGATAGAAGGGAAAAAATGTAATGTTGAGATATGGAAATTTTAATTTGAGTGTATATGCCAAATGACATAGGTTTTTGTGTTATAATGTGCCTCCCTCTCAGGCAAACAAAGCACCACTTAGGTGTACACAAAATCAAGCGAGACAGCATTTCTAGGAGTGATGAGTTACTTATTTGCCTGAAGGACCATTAAGAAGACAGTTTCCTGGGAGGAGACACTTGAAAAGTACCAAAACAAACAACAAAAACGGTCATGCTCTTCTGTCCAGGTCAAAATTTAACTTGCAGCAGTTGCAAGTTGCTCTCTAAGTGACCTTTCTACACATTAATCATAATGCACACAGTTTCTATTTTCCCATCAGTTTTATGGGAGAACTAAGAAATATATTTTCTTCAGAATAACAACAGAATTTTTCTGGTTTGTGTGGTACAATGATTTGACTGGGAGGTTGGTATTTGTTCCAAAACTTTAATGCTGTGAAAATTGGTGAAGCAAACCTATGCTCTGTGCAGAGACCCAGTTCCTTGTGCTCTTAGACAAACCTCACTTCTTTGATTTGTTCCCACAGGAGCTCAAGAAAGACGAAGTGTCCAAACTGCTTCCCTAAGTGTTTTTTAGTTTCTCTCACTTTATCATACTTGAAGTTTCTTAAAATAGGGACATTACACTGTACTTGCAGACCCTGCGGTTAAAACTGGTTTCAGCTCTTCTGTAGGCATTTGGTAAATGCAAACATGATGTGTGCCAGTGTGCATAGCCATTTGTCTGGTATTTCTTAATATCACTTCAATATATAATTATATAATTAAGTCAAAGAATTGGGCCAATTTTAATGATTTTTGAGGATTGCAAAACAAGCAGTGTACCAAATCACTATTACATTAGTTGCAGTTATATCAAATGCAGCTGTAATTCGCTTTTATCATTGCTAAATGCTTACCACACTTTGGTTTTCACCAGGATTAAGCTCTCTGGAATCTGCTACTTTATTTCTTTTGTTTTTGAAGTGGACCAAATCCAGGTAAAATGGGGGAAAAAATAAATCATGAGCTTCATAGGAAAGATCTGAATACAGAATGTGAATGATAGTATTGTAGAAGATCTCTCAGCAGAGTGCACGATGCCTTTATATGCACGATGTATTGGATGGATCCCCTCATTTCATATTTACTGTTGAACACAGCAATAATTGAGCTTTTTTTTTTTTGGCAAGGATCCTGTTACCTGCTTTCCTGAGAACTGGTGCTTTTTCCTCTTCAATTTCTGCCTCCACAGAGGTAGCTGAGGTACATTTGGAAAATTCAGGACAGTAGCAAATGCAAGTGATTTGTTTTCCTTATGGCGAATGGTGCATCTCTGCTGTATGCAATACTGTTGTAGTGTTAAGAGACACAAATCCTGTATGACCTGGTCCCTAGCTAGGAGACAACCATTTCTTGTGTTGAGTCATGGCCTGTGAAGTCAGTGTTTAGGTACCTTAGGGCAGACTGGGGCAGTGGCTATTGGTTGTCTTGCACAGAGTAAGGCTGTTTACCGCAAAGCCCTGTTGCTACCTTGCATTCAGTTTTGCTGAATGATTTGCCCGTGGGAGATTACTTTGTCTGGAAATATCATGAGTAACCACTGCTTCACAGAGGAGAAGGAGGAGGTAATCATCAGTCAGTTGATGTCCAGGCAATTTCCTTAGCAGTGTTGTGTTGTTACAAGTACAAACCAGATACCTTTATTCTTGTTTTTGTTGATGAATCTCTTAACTTGCATACTGTCTGCAATGCAGATGCTGCTGGTGGCAAATGCCACCAGTACCTTGGTGCTTGAGCTAGGATTCAGGGAGCCTTCCAGAAGTAAAAGCTTAGCATTCTGGTATGAGATGTAATAGCACTTTCAGACATGCATCCAACTATTAGGAAAAACTTCTCCACTGAAAGGGTTATCAAGTACTGGAACAGGCTGCCCAGAGCAGTGATGGAGTCACCACCCTTGGATGTATTTAAATCTGTCTAGATGTGGTGCTCAGGAACATGGTAGAGTAAGTTAGTGGTTTAACTTGATGATCTTAAAGGTCTTTTCCAACCATAACGATTCTGTGATTCTGATGTTCTATTTCTTTGTAGGTGTATGTTTTCCTGGAAAATTAGCACCATACACTCCAGTTCCCAATCCCTGACTGACTGGGTGTCTACAGAAGAACTCAAAAGCCAGCATCAGCTCTGCACAGATGATTTCACAAATCTGAGAGCAGCAACTCCCACATTTTACCAAACTTCTTATCCACTTTGGAATTTCTTCTAGGGATCAGTCATAGTAGAGGCTGCTATGAAAGGCCATTATGCAGAGAAAATGAAAAAATCTTAATTAACATTTGGTAAACCTGCTAACTAACTTTTCACATCACAGAATAGAAACAAAAACATCCAAAGGTTAAATGACTTAACCAACATGTGAATATATGTGTAGTTAAGTACAAAAAAGGTTTACACAGAGCTTTCCTCAGTTTGTCTGACTTCTACCCTGCTTCCCCGAGAATTGCAGTGGAGAAGAAATAAGCTATACCACATCAACAGGCTTAAGCTCTTACAAAGAAAAGGCTTCCAAAGTCAGTTAATAACTGACTGAATAATAACTAGCTGAAAATATCCCATTTCCAGTGCTTCATCTACACTCCTCTCCATGGGTTGTTAGTCAGTGTTTTCTAGATTTGAGCACCACAGCTCAAATGGTGGCTTCAGCTGCCACTTTCAGAACAGCGGTGTTTGAGGATTTGTCATTCAAGTCATTGTGAACACTAAGGGAAGACCCAATTTAACTGCACTCTACAAGAATTTGGTAGCCTGTTGGCTGGACTTATTAAATGGTGTGAGAACTTACCAAGAAACATTGCCTGATTAACAGAAACCACCTTGTGAATGTGAAAAGTCATAGCCTGTGTAGCAAAACTCAGGCCAAATCCATGAAATGAAAACACAGATATCTCTGATATCTGTAAGACCATATCCCTGGTCTCCAAACTTAAGATCCATTTCATTTGAACTAAGGCTAATTTAATGAACAGAAATAAGAAATAGCTTTAACAGCTGGAAAGACTTTAACTAAAATCTATTAAATGGATAGAGTATAGTAGCCTGCAGAGTACTCTTGGAAGTTCTGGTAGGGCTTGTTCTTAAGAACAAGTATTTTCTAGCACCTCTTTTAATCCTTTTCTCCTTGCTATATCAAGTGATTTCTTTTGTTTTCTCTCATCACTTTCCCCTCCTGAAGACTTTTCTGGTTGCAAAGGTGTGTCCTCCTTGACATGTGTTTCCAATTTGGCTTTCTAAAACCAGGGTGAAGGCTGTGGTGTGATCTTTGAGACCAAATCATCCAAAGAAGCTGAGAAGATCAGCACACATTTGGTTAGCTTTAGGCAGACAGAAGCTGAACTGAAGTGATAGGATTAAAAGAGCAGCTGGATGACAGCAGGTAAGTAATTTTAAATTGTCAGAAGATTTGATTTCAGACTTCTGTGAGAGCATAAGGAATGACATTTTAGCTGTCTAGACAATAAAATTTCCATAGGCTTAACTAAAGCCAGTAATTAAATATATTTTTGGTCATGAAACATAGATACCTCATCAATTGTTTTGCTTTTTGACAGCATTTCTAACAGAGCTTTGGGTATAAGATCCCATGCTACTTACTTGGCTTGATTTTGGGCCAGTCTGCTGCTTCTATCCTGTGGTCTTCATACTTCTTGCCCGAGTAGGCAAATATGTAGCGGCTGATTTCTGCACGTCCTCGCAGATTGAAATATGTCAGCTTGTAGTGCGGCATCCTGGATCCTAGAAGGGAAGACACCGTCTTGAGTAACTCAACTCCTGTTTTTGAAACACATGCTTGTACAACGCAAAAGACATGTTACACTAAGCCATGGTGTGTTGTACTTTGCTATCATTGTGTTAATCGCACCTTTTTGTTCTGCATTTGCTAGCCACAACATTCAGACGTGGACAATGACAGTTAAACCTGCAGTTCCTCCTTCTGTATCTCCAGAAATATGCCTTGGTTTTTTAAGACATATTAAGAACTTTCAGCTTTCATTTATTTTTATTGTAACTCCAAACTCAGGCAATTTTTATAAAGTGTTTTTCAGAGTGTGAACCTAAAATCATGTACCATAACAGAAGATAGTTGCTGTCTTGAGCAGCAATTTTGCTCAAGCCTGCCCTGTTCAGCCTCTATTGCTTATGGAGACCTTCATCCAAAATCAAACCATAAGAACTGCCAAACTGTTGTGATTTTCCTCAGTTACTATTACCCTAGTTGCTTAGGCAATCAACCCAAGTTCTTTTAAAAGGAAAATTTGCTATGGAAACTGTTGTTTTGAGAAAATCATCATCACATTCTCAGTTTCTTGTACAGAAGCCAAAAGAAAACTTGAAATGACTGTTAGGTTGTCATGTGATTTCCCCCCCCCCAGTTCTATTTAGGAATCATGTAACAGGAAGGATCTATTTGTTCCTCGGTGTAACAGACAACAAAAGAAAAGACTCATGAGTTTGTACAAGAAGGATGGTGCAGGGAAGGTGAAGAGCTAAGGCTGCTTTAAACCAGAAATAAGCTTTTAAACTCTGCACACATAGCAACTTAATAAGAGAGATCTATGAGCTCAGCTGAGGTGTAAGTGTACTGGCTATAAGGGAAACAAAAACAACCATCCACGTCCTCATCCAAAGCAAAACCTTTTCTCATTTTGGCCTTAAAGTAGACCTTAACATGTACTTTATCATTCTTTTCTGTCCATCAGAGTGTTAGTAACAGAGTGTGCAGCATAGATCGTCTGCACTAGGGAAGAAAGGGAACTTTTTATTTTTTTGTGAATGAGTAAGGGCTACTACACAACCTTGCAATGGAAACAGCCCTCTCTTTAGTCATCTTGCCTTTGAAAACAGATGCTTGAGGGCAGATGTATCATCAGCTTTCACTTTGGAGGGAGAGGCTCTTTGCGCAGAGCCTGGGAAAGCTTACACCTAACTCACACTCCTTAATTCATCCTGAATGTTACCTGTTCCCCTACAGCACACAGTAGGGTGAGAGGAGGTTATTGGTAAATGGAAATTTTTCACAGCTAATGGCCCAGCTGAGAACCAGGAGCAGAGATGGAGAATTACCAGTGGAGATATCTAAAAGTGCTTCAAAACAAAGACATCCTGACAGTTATGTTTTTAAAAGTCAAGCGAGTGTGTTCCTTTGCATGGTCTAAAAGAGGGAAGCTGCAGGCAAAATGAGTTACATTAGGATGTGATTAATTTTCTAGCTGTGTTAATTATCAGAAAACACATTTGTCTGCTGCTTGGCAAACACAGCTCAATGATTACAAGTGTAACTGTTTCTTTCTCTAAAGCCAGACATTTTGACAATTCCAAATTTTTCAAGCTTGTTTTAAGTGCCAAAGCAATACTACTCTATTTTCAAATTTTGTACCGAGATTTATTACTGGATAATATTAATTATTATTTATTAATTATGCTTTATTGTGCCTATATAATATTACTATATGTTTTAATACTTTATTATTTATTTATGGAGGATGAGTTGAGATTATATGTCTACAAAGTTAATGTAAGAAGAGAGGATGCAATTGCAGCTTTTTCCACCCCCGTTTGTCCCTGCTTCTGATTTTATGTGGTCATTTGGGAGCGAGGAATGGCATTACCTGATGTTCAAAGTAGACATAACTTAGTGATGTGGGAGTAAAAGGGGAAGAAAAAGCCACACTTGATTCTTGCTTTCCAATTTTTTAAAGGCAAGCAAATACTACTGATTCAATCTGCATTTGGAGAGAATGTGGCCTTTAACATGCAAAACCCACAGTGTCTGCTTCCCTTCTTTAGGGGTGTCTGCAGAGCTTTTTTAATAAACAGCAGAAGTTCCAGTGCCCCGGATTTACTGCACCACTCTCACAGGGCTCCCGCTTTTTGGCTACCTCTGGCCCACTTAGCTCTGTGTTAGCCAAAAGGTGTCGACTGCTGGAAGGCATTTAAAAGCACCAGAATAGAAGATTTTAAGGTATGATCATGAGAAAGGTAGTAGACAGCTATAGATAGAGCAGGCTGGAGGTGAGTGAAGCGTAATGTTTCTAGTGGTGTGGATTTTAAAAGTGTAATCCTTACTGTGGGGGAACTTTGTATACAAAGACGAGGGTGATCAGAGGTAGTGATGATGTAAAGAAGAGGAAATTTTGGCTGAAGATCAGGAAGTCTTTCCGGCTGTTGTTGTAGACTGTGGAATATTTTGGTCTGTTGAGGAAGCAGGGGAAACTATTGTTTGAAATGTCTAAAGCAAAGCTAAACAGATTTCTAATGACTACACTGTGAGGAGTAATCAAATATTTGCAGTGCTGATGCACATTTAAGCTTCTGATTTTTTTCCATCTGTGAACAAAAAAAACCCAACCCAACTCTACAAGGAGTTTACCATTTTAAAGGCCTTTACATCTTTATTGTAAGCATGGTTTTGTAAATGTTTGTAGGTTTTATTTTTTATTTGTATTCATTTTGAAATGTCAGGAGTAGCACTTCCTAAACAATTACAGTTACGTTTCTAAATGGAAGAAATGGTTGTGTTTGGGATAGCTTTTTGCCAGACATACAAAGTAAGTTGTTAGGTTTTTTTCTCTTTTGCTTCATATTCCCAGTGTGTTTTTTAAAAGAATGGATGCTGACCATTTTTTTAAACTTCCAAAATTATTAAATTATTGAAAAATGTCACTTCTAGGTCTATTTTGGGTCTTAGTTTGTGTTTTTGTTTTTAGGGGGAGGTGATTTTTAGGGAAATCTTTTAAACTATTTAAAGTTCTCTCTTGTTTTTTTTTAGGTTTATTCATGGCTTTAAAATATTGGAAGGTGGTGGTGGTGGGAGGACCTTAGTGCCCAGACTTGCAAACTTTTAGCCACCTTCTTAGTGCTATCAAATCTGTTCAGGTGAGTTCCTTGCAGAGCCAGGTGTGTATAAATGCAGGAGTGGGCTGGTTTGCCTTCCACCAATCAATCTGCCATCTAAGCAGTAGGTTTTTTTAATTTATAAAGCAATGAATACATGGCTGGAACGCACCTGTACACCTGCACTGCCCTACATTGACAGAGCCTGCAGAAACTTCAGCCCCAGTTTTATTGCATACAGCTTTCAAAGCAATGAACTCAACTAATCTAAATTTACTATTAAATCAACTTTAATGCTTTAAACTTGTTGACCCGCTTAGCTGATTTTCTAGCTTTCTTCTGTGGCTTTCTTAAAGCCCGCTTAACTGGTTTTAACATACCTTTGAACAGAAGATTAGTGGATCTCGTGATTACATTCAACTTTTGGAGCCACTCGGTGACAAAATCAAACAGAGAATCTGAGAGAAGGTCAAATATGTGTAAAAGCTGGCATCCTCCATGTTACTTGTGAGTCAGAGTTCAGGTTGAACTTACAAGTGCCTCAGACATCTTAGAAGAGAGTTCAAATAATTTAAGACTGTTCACGTCTTTATGGAGACATCGTATTACCTGATGAATTTCGGAGGCTTTTATTCCAGTTGAAGCAGGGCTGAGCAATCAGTTTGAAAACTTCAAGCAAGATCAGAGTTAAAAATCAAAGCCCAGGGAGGAATCGGAGTCTTGAGAATTAAATTATGAATTTCAGATAGCACTGGTGCAGCAGAGAAAAAGCACTGACAGACCGGAAACTCTATGAATGTAGCCAGAGGACACATAAGCAAACAGTCTCCGTGTCTGCAAGGTATGAAATCTGCTTTTGCTGGATGCCAGCATATGTGTCCCTTCTCTGTTTTGAAGGGTAAATCACAAGCTCACTGCCTGTATTTTGCCTGCTCAAGAGGAGTTCTGGGTGTGTGCCCAATTGAACCCAGAACAAAAAAATCTGCCATCTGGTGCGCAGCCCTGCACGCCCAGCCTGAGCCTTTGTCCTGTTAAAGTAAACCCCAAAACTCTGCTGGACTTTGTAGAGGAACAGTGTTTCATCTCTGTTTTGGAAAATCCAGCCCTCAAAGTAATACAAGGAAATACAGCTCAGGCAAGTAACAGGCACCGAAGCCTGTTTGCAGATGTTCAACTTGGGAATTTGGGGGGAAGGGGG
>NW_010210053.1:0-1574 GCF_000695765.1 Mesitornis unicolor
CCCTGTGGGTTTGTAAACATCACCTAAAGCCACGGCCACCAGTGCTGGGGTGACACTGTCCCCTGTGGGGATGTCCTCCTGCAGCCACCCCAGCAGCTGGGGGTCCCTGGGGGTGCCTCCTGCCCCTACCACCCCATCCCCGGTTTGGCCATGAGTGGGGGACACCCCCCCCACTGACCCTCACCCTTCTCTGTCTTCTAGGACAGGACCATGGGCTCTCCCGGACACCCCCACAATTCGGCTCCATCTACCATGTCCGAGGTAACGGGACCCCCCCTTTGCCATGGGGAGGGAAGTGGAGGATGCTCAGGATCAGCCCATCCCAGTGTCAAACTGGGGCAGCTCCCCACCACCGGGTGCCTCTCCCTGACCCAGCACCCATGGGGACAGCAGCGTGGTTGGCTGTGGGTGCTGGGGGGCTTTGGGGGGGATGTCGGGGTGCTGAGGCCTCGGGGCTGACCCCTGTCCCACATTGGGTCCTTACAGGTGTCATTAAACTGCCCTACGCCGAAATTGAGGAGCCCTTTGAAGCCTGGTACAACCTGACGGGAAACATGAGCCGGATCCAGTATTACGAGGGTGAGCACCCACCTGCTCCGGTGCCCGTCCCACACCGGGGCCATCCCTGTGCAAAGGGGGAACACGGGCAGGACCGCCGTGCCTCAGTTTCCCCTTCTGACTGGCGCAGGGCAGGTGATAACGTTCCAGCTGGCGGGGGTGAAGCCCTACGGGATGCGGTACAAGATCACCCCAGAGACCACCGAGAAGGAGGTGAACACCATGAGGTGCTTCATGCTGCCCGGCTCCAAGGAGGACGTGGTCCAGGCCCAGAGCGTCTTCCCCAGCATCGACGGCTTCAAGGTGGGAACTGCCTGAGCCCGAATCCAACTCGGAGCATCCCCAGACCCTGAATTTGGGGTGCTGGGCAGCTGGAGGTGCTCCTCTGTGTCCCAGGGGGTGCGGGGTGCTGGGACGGGCCAGGACAGGCCCCCGCACCCCGGGGCACAGGGAGGGTCACCTCCCCACCTGGATCGGGGCCGGACTCGCGGCTCGTTTCCCAACCCCACCAGCCGTGTTGGGACGTGCCACAGCCCACACCAACACCAGCTTTTCGGGAGGGGGCGGGCAAGTCGCTGCACGGTGGCTACCGCAGGGCTGGGTGCCGCACGTGAGCGGGGGGGGACAGCAAATTGTCACCAAGCTGTCACCGAGCCTGCGGGGCAAGGGCTTGGAAACACACAGGGAAAAACCTGGAGACTTTTTTGGGGGATACAGCCGTGTCCCTCCAGTATGGGTGCATATACAGCCCAATACATAGTGGGGTGTCCCGTGGGAGTAGCTGAGCTGGATGGGGGGGTCTGGTGTTGCACCCCAAGTCCTCACCCTGCTTTCCGTGTGCTGATGGTGGTGAAGCTGCTGGATTTGAGCTGGGAGCACTGGTGCAAGGCGCTGCACGTGCACTGGGAGCACTGGGGCCCTGCAATGGGGCTGGGTGGGGGAGAGTGGGCACAGTGGGGTGATGCAGGGCTCGTGCCCCCCCAGTTCGTGCGGGAGGAGTACTACCAGGGCCGGTA
>NW_010210054.1:0-2195 GCF_000695765.1 Mesitornis unicolor
CGTGGGGCCTCCCGCGCCCGCGGCGCGATGGGACGTGTAGTGCTGGGGTGGGGGCGCTGCGGGGCACCTCTCCCCACTCCTTCTCCTTATTACCCCTGGCATGTTAGGACCATGGTGCTTTCCTTCCGCGGGAGGTGAATCGGAGCACGCCAACATCCCGGAGAAGCCAGCAGTGGGAAGAGGGCCCCACAGCACCCAGCTGTGAGGTGTACCGGGTGAAAGAGGCCGGAGAGGACGCTAACTGATAGACAGGACTCGGAAAACGGAGATGCTAACTGTACACCGAAAAGATCTGATAGTGAAGCCATCTGATATCTGCTAAAAAAAGAAGAAGAAATCCGAGAAGCAGCAGATGTAACTTCTGCCACAGGGAAGGGAGACAGTGGCCACAGCAGGGAGGGAGAGAGGGGTGTCCGAGGACTGTGGGTTGCTGATCTGACCTGTTTTGGGACTGCTAATTCCTGAACCCAGGTTATTTGAATCGTATGTTTTGTCAGGCCTGGTAAAAACAGTGTTTCCTCTGCTAGGGGTTTTATGTGAGTGTTCATAGGAGGCATCACAGGATTGAGCACAAAGACGACGGATGGATGCACACAGTAGATACATGCCGTGGCACTTGATGATCCCATGGCATATCTTTTGGTAATGGGCTAAAAAAGTCTGCTTGTCCCACTGGATTATTCGTACTTTTCTTTCCTGCATGCATCCTGATATGTTCCTCTAACATGTTTGAAAAAATGACAGGTATTGCAAATCTCAAAATCAAAAGGCTTGCAAATCATCAGTCTTGTTGCTCTGCTGCTAGATTTCACTTCTTGTCATGGCTATTGCCTGTTTTAGTAGGTGGATTGCCAAGGAAACAAAGCCCATATGAGCACAAAGGTGGAGTGCTCACAGCCTTTGTGTGTGGGTGTGCATTTGTGTCTGTCCTTCCTCCCCACCCTTAATAATTTTTTAATCTGTTGGTCAAGTGGTCGAGTCGATTTGACAGAGGAAAAGAGCCTCTAGGAGTGATTATAAACATCCTGACTATGGAAAAAAATTTGGGTGGAACTTGCACCTTACTAGAAACCAGATAAGCCCAGCTGTGAGCTGCAAATGCTTCAGAGTCCAACTGTTAGCAGAGCCCAGACTTTGGGAGTTCTCGGAACAGGGACATCAGGCCTTTGTGTAGAACAAATAAACAAATACAGCTATTAGAAAACTTGAATACAAGGTGAATCTGTCAACAGATTCAGGAGGACAATAAATCACCTAAGTGGGATAGTAGAGGAGTAAAGCTTTGACAAGAGCTTTAAATAGTCTGTAGGCAGCCAGGCAGGAGTTGCTTAAACCTGGTATTTTCAAATATCTAGAACACATGACTCTGTTGAACAGTGTTAAAAATTATTCAGAAGCATAACATAAAACCTCTCTCCAATTTCCTAATCTAAGAGAACAGATGTTAATCACATTTGAAAAACAGAGTTCAGAGAGGATCCTGGCAGAACTTCCTCAGGCCTGATCTGCATATTGAACTGTGCAACAGCTCGCTTGCTGCTCTACCAGCTGCACAGGAGCTTTCAGCTTTCTACGTAGCAAAATGAGAACAGTAAATTATTTGTATCAGTGTTACTGCTGCACATGTTTAAGCACAGCCTTTTGTTATAGAAGATGTACATAACTTTTTCTTTCTTTTTTTTTTTTTTAAACTCTGTTATTTCCCTGTTCTTTGCAGCAATTTGGACAAAACGCAGAGCGTTTTTGGTTATGACAGTATTGCAGGATAGTGGAAAGAGCGCTTGCTGGGATTTAAATGTTTCCCAGGAGTGGAGAATTTTCCATGGGGAATGGAGGTTTGATCTTCCACTGATCTTTGCTGGACTTGGTGACAATCTGCATGTGTTCAGAGATGCTCCCCTTTCTTCTAGCTGATAATTATATCTTTCCCCCTTCCCCTCCAGTTATGTTTTCTTAATATCTGAAGAGAATGGCACCTGCACAAGTGTGAAGGAGGAATAGCAACATTTTGAGGGAATACATGGTAATAGAAAGGAGGTGCAAGGATTTAGGCTAGGGCAAAAAAACCCAAACAAACTAACAGCAAACCAACAAGTTTTTTTCAGAGATTCAAGGTCACATTGAGACGTTGCATATGGGTTGGATATGGCTGTGCTCCAGATCGTAAGACGAGGTCGGTAACTCAGCTTTCGTAG
>NW_010210054.1:2226-26642 GCF_000695765.1 Mesitornis unicolor
GAGTCACAGTTGTGAGGACAGAGCATGAGTAGGTGGACCAGATATGGTCTGTGCCTGTCTGAGTGGGCAAACCAAGTGAAAACAACCACTGCGTGAGGTAGGAACTTCTTCATTAATTTTATCCCTGAGTTCTGCCGCTTTGGGCAATGACTTGCATTAATAACACTCCTACACAATATTCTTCAGTAAGGCATCTGCCCTGCTGCAGTATTGTCAGCAGAGATGACCTTGAAACAATGCTCAAGGGAGTGGAGAATGGATCTTTCCTTTTCTAGAAAAGCCCAATTCTGACATCGACTTGTGAACACTGTGAAGGGCAGAGGCACAGCCAAATAGGAGTGGTGGCGGGTTCAACTCAAGGACCACGCTAGTGAAGGTGCTTCAACACCTACACCTTCACGTAAGAGAGTTGTACAGAGGTAGGGCCCAAGTGATTTGGCAGATACTTGAAATCACCATATCTTTATGCCCTTGATCATTTCAATGTAGCTCTTTGGAAACTGTCTAAGATCCCTGTATTTACTGGCAGAGCTCACAGTGCACTCTTCGTAGACCCCTATGGCTTTAGAGACAAATGCTATCTTTGTGGTGCCCTTCCACGTTTAAATAACCAGCTTGGGAATGTCTCCGAAAGTCTATGCTGAAGCAATAGCACTATGAGTAGTTAGAGCTGGAATTACCTCAGCATATCCTTTTGGTTTTCATTTTATCTCAAGACATGACGTACTGTTAAAGCAAGCTTGTGAGGTTGCCTTGGAGATGGCTTAACCATAGAGCTATCTGTCATACTGAAACCTTTGCATTAGCCAGTATAACTGTGAATGCTTTCAACAAACAACTGAGTGAAGTGAAGTGACAAAAAGCTTACGAAACGATCGCAGGGGAATTGCATAAACTGGGGTCAGATGTTCAATTTGAGACTGTTACATGACCAAGGAGTTTTGCAGCTGGTTGACGAAAGGAAGCAGGAGGTCAGCTGGTCTATAATTGTTATAACAACAACCTGTTATGTTTCTCAGGCAACAGAGATGCTCACAGTCTTCTGGCAGGATGGATCAGGGGGATGATTTCCTCTTTTCCTGGAATAATGTTTGAGAGCTGCAAGTGTTTTTCAGCCGGTTGAATTTGGGATTTCTCTTGAAAGTGGCAGGATTCTCCCAAGTGCTAATACACCATGGTGCAGCCTTTGAGTGGATCAGTGGGAAGACTTTGGGAATGCACCATCAATTTGGCCGACTTATAAGTGAGCAAGTGGAAAGGAAAAGGACCGAGAGAACCTAGAGGTTTGCTGCAATATCCAGCTGGGAAAAAAAAAGAAGGCTCAACTGCACATTGCCTTTATTCCTAATGTTTAGTTTATACCTTCCAAGGGAAAACTGGCAAGTGACCGGCTATGAATAATGTACCCATGGGGAAAGTTTGTTTCTTTTGAACAGTTAGTGCCTGGCTTATGTCTGGGTGGGTGCACTGGCTATTTCATAAAGATTTCATTCTACTGAGGCAACCACATGAAAGAATTGCTTTGGAGGAATTCAAGGTGAGAATATCTTTATTCTGCATCTACATCAGCACCGACACTCTTAATGCAGTAGAAGCGAAGTGCAGAGACTAACCTTTCTCCCTCATCCCTTCCATGCCCCTCTCTCTGTTTGAGCCCCTTGCAAATTATAACTGAAAAGTGACATGATCCTTAATATTTCTAGCTACTTCAGTTTGGCCTACTCAATTAAATGCTGGGCTTTTTTGCCATAGTGGCAGGGCAATGAAAAGGTACAGGCTAAAGTTATGGTTTGTTGTAGCTTTAGGAAAAGATGCTGATGGAGTGAGAGCTGCAAACAAAGCAAAACCAAAACATTTCCTTCAGCTATGAGAGTCACAAAAGTGAGGGAGTTTGAAGGTGCAGTTCCAAACAGAAATGGTAAATCCAATCGTATAACAGCAGAATTTGCTTTTTTCTTTTTTTAATTTTTAACACATACCTAGGTCCCTCATCTGAACCCTACTAGACTTGAAGAGTCTCAGATGCTCCTCAGTACCCCCTGGATAATCAGTGCCAAATACATATTCTCCTTCACCTTCTTGGTCCTCTTCAATGCTGCAGTTTGGAGGTAATGCCTCTTAGCAAAAGACTTAATCTGATTCATCTGCAGTAAACACTCTGTAAGAAGGAGTCTGAGAATGGTGTTTGTGTCTACCTCTGAGAGAGGCAGAATATTACATTATATATGGAAAACCCTCATTCATGCCAATGTAAATCAGGAATAATTCTATTTAAATTGAGTGCCACTGAGATGACTATCAGGTCTTGAGAATTCCCAGTGTACAGAATATTTTATGCTGCTGTATAAGTAGGGCCAAAAAAACACAGCAAGGCTCGGGTAGAAATGCTTTCCTAAGAATTCCCACCAAAAAGTTCTGTTAAAAAGCAGTTAAGGTTGCTCCAGGGCAAAACACACCCACACAAGAAATGACAGGTTAGGGGAACCTTCTTCCCATAAGCTATCCTGCATGCCTCATATTAACCACTCCCAGTGACAGACTCCAAACCCCAACAAGAAGCTCTCCTTGTTCTGTGGGATAAAGAAACAAATTAAATGCCCATCCCTCCTACACGCTGCAGTGCAAAACCCTCCGGCTTCTGCAACACTAACATTGGTGGCTGGTGCATGCGTAGAGGCTACAGTGATTATGTGAAAAAATGGAGATTAACAAGTGCCCCCATGAATATGCACTCTGCTGGTACTGCTGGTCCCAGGAACCTTCTTTGACTTTGTCAGACTCTGTTTTCTTTGTGGTTGACCACTCCACTTAGTAGGCCCCTTCCCCAGTGCAGAGCTGAAGAGCCATTTATTGCTTTTTGTTAGACTGGAGGATGAGCTATTTTTAGATATTTTTATATATTTACACTGGTGTAAATCTGGTTCTTTTGCTCCAGCTGTTTGTATGGGACTTTGTCTCGATGATTTATTCCCAGCTGGGCCAGTAGAGATTTTACGTAAAGAGGTTTTGTCCTGGTCCCTAGTCCCCAAGACTATGGGGATGCTGGGCACAATGATGATAGCACTAAATTGTAGTTACAATTAAAGCTTTAATATTTTTACCAGAATTTTATGATCAGCAATTTTATGATCACAGTAGCACAGGATTGTTATAATTGGTGTACCATGATTTCATAAGTAGCATAGCACAGAATTTACAGCACAACTTAGCTTATGGTTCCTAATCACCTGGACCCTCTGCAGATTGGGTCAAATATTAATACTTGGCTTACATTTTCAATATAGCAATCATAATCTAGACTCAAAACACATAAAAGAATACAAGTCATCAATCCTTTGAGGAACCAGATGATGGTGATGGTATCCCTGGTCACTGGGATACCACAACTTTTGCCATCCAGCAGCACTTCTGATCCAAGTCCCACTTAGGACTTGTAACTGCTTGATTTTCTAGACAGTGCTCTGTGTGCTGATGCGCTTCCCTTTTCTGTGATGGGGTCATCACAATCTGGTTGGTCGGTGTCTGGGACCTTCAAGGCTGGTAAGGAGAGAAGAAGTCGGCCCCATGCCCAGGAACATTGAGGCCAATAGGAAGGGGGAGAAGAAAGCTGCCTGGTGTGCAGGACCTTCAAGGCCTGGTGAAGAGGGAGAAGAGGACCAATACATGACCAGCTTGGTCACAGAGAATGGCCATTTGCCTTATAAAATGGCATTACTTATGCTAACCAGGGGTCAGGAACAGGGAGTACAGGTTACAGATTCGTGTTGAAGAAGCCTTTGCTTTAAAGTGTGTTGGTGGTCTTCCATCTGCCTTCCCACATAGCTTCACACCTTCCCACACCTAGCTGCTATTTTCATCTAAGTTTCTTCTGCTCCGCAGGGTCATGATGACTGGTACTGACCAGGTTTCACCTCGTTCTTTAAATGCTAATAGAGAGTTCTGTCTTTTTGTACCCAGATGCTCTAGGAACAATGTCTTGGTATCATATTAAAAGACTTTATCCTCTACCTCCATGTCACAAGAGTCTCATGAATCTTCTCATACTCCGGAGAAAGGCAAAGATGTGTTGGTCCAGGCACAGAAATCAGAAAGGGCCTCAGGGGAGGGTGAATTTTATACACAGTTTCATCAAAACAAATAACTAAAGGCAAGCAGGTGAAGTACAGTAGTGCTACAGACCTCTGTCCATTGAAAATGAGCTGGTGAAGACTTTGCCAAGAAGTGTTAGCCTAAGAATGTAATTTTATATCATGGGTGATGACCTTGAAGATGCTGAGGACAGTAAGACTGGAAACCTCCTTGCTACCACACACATGCCAATGCTGTGACCTGGTCATAAGTCTGTTATTTGACCATGCATAAGCAAAATTCTGGCCCTGCTCTCCCTGACTGCTTTTCGGATCAGCTCTGATCTGGAAAACTGAAATCATAATGAAACTGTGCTCATTACAGACTGAACATTTTCTAGTTCTGTTACGGTGCAAAGGCCCCTGAGAACAAACTGATAAAGGTTTGATACGCATTTATAACCTGACCTTTAAAAAGTCAGCATGAAGTTTTTCTTTTCTCCTCCAGGAAAATCTATTTATATCAACAAATCCCAGATAATCAATACCTGTTTAGAAAACTGTAATAACAGAAACAGTAATCCTAGTGCCTTTTAAATGCTAAATGCCTTTATGAATGGTTTCTAAATATACCACAGGCTATATAAGCACAATGCACAACATAGAATAAGTTTGGAGCAGGGGGCTTTGCAGGATACTTATACATGATGTGCACATCTCTACTCACTGATCTAAGTATATGATATCAAAATGAGTGAAATCTTTTCTCTTCTTCCATGACAAGTATGCATCCCATATGGAAGTCATCAGCATCAACGCTAAGCTTCCTTGTAAGCTCTTCTGAGCCACCGTTATTAAAAATACATTGCATATACACCTGTACAAGTTGAAATCTTGGAAGAATATGTCTATTCCCCAGAAATCAAAGTGCTTTCAGTGCAGATGCCTGCAGGGGACAGTGACCATAAAGCAGCCAGAGAGCAAAAAGAATGCTGGGATTTCAGAGCCTGCATGATTACCCACAGCTGTACAAACAGTACAGTGGAGAAAACAGATTGACCTTGGCTGTGTTTTGAGTGCCAGATAACCAGGTCCTTCAACAAGCTCTGTTTCAACATGATGAGGAAAGAAGAGACGGTGACCCCAAGGAACACGAGGAAACACAATAATGACTAAAGCAGCAATATCACAAGTCAGCAACTTGAACATCTTCAAGAGCCTGATCTGGGATAGGACTGGTTGGTGATGACAGACATCTGCCTTATGTACCTGGCAGCGTGAGAAGTGGATTAGACTGGGTATCTGACAGCAGCATCACAAGTACAAGTAGACAGCACCCTTCAAAGCATTAATTATTGTGCCTTAACCATCCCATAAATACCTATGGCAGTAAAATTATAGGTTGTTTGCAGGGAATTTTAAATAGAATTTAAGAAGCAGAAAGTGTTTTGGTGTACTTCTAAATCCACAGGGCTACGGCTGTATTTTCCCAGCTTATTAGTGCCTGAATCCTCCTGTATAGAGAGAACGCTGGGAGGCCCCACTCTGGTAAATAATTGCAGTGTTCATCTCGCTGAATTGCCCTTCATCCTTGCAATTAGATATTTTCTTTGTTGTTTCCTCACATGACAGGTGAACACACCCTCCAACACCAGGACCACTTGCAAAAGTGCGAACACTGTCACTAGGCTGGCCATCAGCATCCCCTCTAACCCTTATCTTGGGCTGTGCCCCATTAGGGTTGTTAAGTTAGATGTTTAGCCTCAGGATTCTCACCCCAACTGTGGCAGTTGAAATACAGTGGATCAGCTAACTGGTAGAGAGTTAGACCCATGAACCACAGAGGCTTGATGCAGGATGAAAGCTAGAAATTAACTTTCTTCAGAATCTCTCAGAACTCAGAGCAGACAGTGGAGGTGATCCTCAGAATGGTTGTGAGAAACAGCTTGGGGACTGAAGGAGACCTCATCTGTGCTAAGCTGGAAAACTGAGAGTTGCTCAATACTTGTTTTTCTCACCTTGTGAATTCTGCCCTTGCAATGTGCAAATCCTCAGGGATACATGTGTTCACTGCCATCCAGCGTCTTGGTAACTAGAGAATAAAGAGGAGGTGTTTGGAGAGCTTGTGAAGATAACTGTGAAGAACATTACTGTAGTTCAGAAATGACAAGAGTTTCCTACACAAGAAAAAAAAAGATGGCAGAAAGGAGATGAAAGGGCATCAGAAGGTGAAGGTCACTATTCTGTCACTCAGTCACTGCTAGAGGGCTCCTCTACCAGCACAGGGACTATGAAAGGGCTTCCCTGTTAAAGCTTCACCTATAGCTGCTGCCAGCTTGGCAGGGAAAGCATCTCTCTGATGAAAACAAATTTCTGTGTTCCCCTGACACTGAGTTGCTCCTGCAACACTGCAGCTCTCAAAGAACCTGAGTGACTCCAAGAAGAAACACTACGTTTACCCTAGGTGTTTTTCTCTCCTCTTTCAAACACTAATTTTATATTCTAAAGTCAGTCAAGCAACTCTTTGCAAATTTTACAACCTGTTCTCCCCAAAGTCTGAAGGCACAAAGCATTCACACAGTGCACAACCTGAGAACTATAGTATAAAATATATGAAAACCCATAAAGCCTGTATGAAAGGTCCTGAATAAGGTCGGTGAATCTGCCTACACCTTCAGGAGCAAGCACTCACCTGACTGATAAATTAAGAGTTAAAACCAGACTGTGTTAAAAGCTGATGAAAGCACAAGTAAGCATAGCATATTATGTAGATCTGTCATACAAATGTCCTATATCTGATATATGAGAAAGTGTATGGAACATGTCCTCACCAGTTATCTGCCAACTGCGTATTAAGACCTTTAGAACAAATTTAGAGTAATGAATAATTACAAATTGCATGTAATGAGTAGCTGAGAAACAGGCTGAGATGGTAGATGGATCTTTCAAAACCAGATCATGCCAAACTAAACAATTCTCTCTCTTAGATGTGATAACCCAATCTCTTTGGCAGAGGAAGCACGGTAGGTCTCACCTACTGGACTTCAGTAAAGCATTTGATTCAGTGTCACTACTTAGGCAGTTGAAAGGCAAACTGGAGAAGATGGAGATTAGAAGGCGAATAATAAAGGGATGAGGAACTGCCTGAAGGGAAGAAGATAAGTCACGTTTGAAAGGTACCCTGCTGGAATGAGGGGGTTCACAAAAACCAATCGTAGGGCTTTCAAGATTTTATTGACAGTTTAGGTATTAAAAAAATAAAAAGGAGAACATAAGAAAAGAAAAAAAAACAACAAAAAAAAAACCAGGAGTGTTGTGAAGCATGACTGATGTGTTATGAAATCTGTCAACAACAGAAAGCTGAAGGGTGTTGTCAGTACTCCAGAAGTTATGGATATTACACGCAGACATCCCTGAGAAATAAAGTTATGCAAATAGAGTGAAACACTGTAGCAAAGATCAGACAGAAAAGAGATGGAAATTATGTTAATACCATTGTAAAAAAGGCACTGGAGAAACTTCATCTGGAATACTGCATATAAATCCTGTTAACTCTATTTTCAGAAAGCCCTCGAACTGGAACAGGTGCTGTGGAAAGATGTCCAGGAAAATCACGGGGTATAGAGTGCCTGTCCTGTGAAACACAAGAAAGATTTCAGCAAAGGAAAGGATAAGGGAGCTTATGATTTCTCTCTATAGACAGTGTGATGTGACAGAAGAGAAAAAGACAAATTGTTCAACGTGAAGGACAGTCTGACCCAAAAATATTTGAGTGCAAACTGGCCATCAACAGACCAAGTCCTGAAATTAGAGGAAAGTTCCTAGATTCCAGAGGTGTGACCAAACAGGCTTCCCACAGAGGAAGAGAGCAGTAAATGTTGCCAATTTTTGGTGTGAGGTGTGTTTAGTTTCCAAAGAGCCTGTACCACATGGCCACCTGCAGTGACCCAGGCAGGCTCAGTGCTCCAAGGCATCAATTCCCTTCTCTGTTCCCCACTCCTGTCCTCAGAACAGCAGCCAGTGGTGTCCCAGGAAGGCATTCCCAGAGTCTGCACTTACTCAAGTGGGTGTCTCACTGTTGCACATACTGGGAGGCAAATCTTTGAACCTCTGTCTCCAAGCCCTCAAGGAAGGTTGCTCCCTTTTCTCACAGTGCTGTGCAAAACAAAAAGTCCTCTACTATTTCTCCAGCCGCCCCAGGCATTGCTTAATACTTGCCAGCTTTCCAAAGGCACTCTTCATTTTGATCTTAGGCAGTAGTTAAACGGCTCATTTCTCCAGCCCAGGTGCTTCCACTGCCAGGGCAACAGGGAACAAGCAGGCTCTGTGGCGGGCAGGTTGCTGAGCCCCTGTGCGGCATTTCTGCCCCTGCCACCTCACTGCTCTCTGTGCCTGTCCCAGGGCTGCAGCGTGCTGTGCAGAAAAGTGTCTCTGGGTGCCTATCAAACAAGCACCAGGTCTAGCTGAAACACATGTGCCAGTGCAGTTGCCAGAAAGGTGCATGCAGACTCATGGCGAGGGAAGGAAGAAGAGGAGATATGCAGCTACTGTCGATTTTCCATGCTATGGCTACATGTCCATGGTGGGACCTTTCTCACTGGGGGAAAGAAATGTGTATTTTGAAAAGTTTAACATGATCTTTGAATTAGACTACTTTAAAAACAATACATTGACCATGGTGGATGGCCAGGTGCTAAAGCACACCACAGGAGCACTCTTTCAGAGCACTTTTCCTCTCCCTCATCCTTGCTGGCAGTGTCTTTCAGTGGTCAGAGGTAGGAGTTAGTACCTCCAGGGTGTCATCCCACCCCCGGGGAAAGCAGCATCTGCTGATTTTTCCTTTGCCTACATTGGCATCAAGGAGGTGCACTGAATGTGTTTATCTGTCCTGTTCACGTGCCAACACTGAGGAGTCCCATGGGCTTTGAGGAGGACATCAGGCCAGTTTTCACTGAAAGTGTTAACAGGGAACACACTGCAAGCAAGCTCATGGAAGGCAGGGATATGGGACAGGGCTATATTTTAAACTCTCTGCACTACGCAATCCTGGCCTGAGCCCAGGGCTTCTCAAAACTGACCTATACCTATTTCTAATGGTGACAGCGTTCATCTGTTCCTATCCAGAGAGGACACACAATTGTCTCAGTAAATAGTTCAGGAGCCTATATTTAAAGCAGAGCTTCAACACACAGGGAGAAAAGTTGCTATTTCATCCTCTCCTTTATATGTTGGCCCTGATGCCCCACTCTGGCTGACCTTTCACTAGTGTAAAACCTCCAAGGGCTGTTTTCATGCCGTGTAAATCAGCGTAGCTTTGGGTTTGGCATCACAGGAGGTTCTTACTTCATGAGGACTGTCCCAAAACAGCCTTCCTTCAGCGCACACCTCTGTGATACCAGGATCTGCTGTACATGCTGACTGCTGCTGGCTGTGGCTGTCCCCCCCACCAGAGGAATCCTGAGCAAATTATTTAGTGTTTCCCCCTTCCCTTCTTTAAGAGTGGCCCCAAACAACTAAGAGTATCTTCCCTTCAGGTAGTGTTTCTGCCACCCTGCTCCCTCCCTGCAGCTGGGCTCATCCCAGGTGAGGAGTGTAGCTCATCTTCTGTGGTCAAGAGAGAGAGAGAGGTACCTGCGGAAAGCAATTTATCCTTCCTAAAATCTGAACTGCATCTCACTCTGAGCGAGTGCCCAGGACAACTGTGCTCCTGACACTGATGCTTCATTTAGATACCTAAAATGAGGTGAGGGTAAACCTTCTGCTTCTCAGGCACGATGTTTCACAAGCAGAAGCATTGTAATTCTCCCCCCACTTTTTGGTCTCAGCTGCTACGTGTTAAGTAGGATGTTAGATAATGTACGTCCTCCCACATTCTGGCAGAGCTCTTTTCCCCAGGTGGCATTAATGATGGCTTTCATCTTGCTACACTAGATATTCAACATCCCTTAGTGTAAAGGATGAGTATTTTCATATCTGGCTTCTATCAATAAGCAGTTCTTATCTATGGCAACAACTGCCTGCAACATTGAGGGTTTGGATTTTGTTATGTGATGGTTGTTGAAATGGCTATCTTTTGTAATCAATAGCCTGAGAGTCTTTCTCAGGAAGATTTGCATTGCACGTCCACAGCAACAGTAGTCCACGCCAACTTGATGAAAGGGACAGTTAATCCCAACAAGCCAAGTAACTGGAATGTGCCCTGCTCTGGGGGGACATCGCTCAGCTACGCGCATACAGCTGGGTATGGCTGGTGTAGCTGATGCTGGTAGATAGCCAGAGGTTTGGGGGTTGGTTGGTGGATGGTTGTTGGTTTCTGTTGGTTTTTTTTTCTAAGTAAGAAAAACATCCACAGTTGTTCCACAGGAAAAGAACAAGTGATCTACCCACATGGAATATATGCAGTTGTCCTTGTTTCCTCCTTGCTTACTTTCATCTTCTGCTAATGTAATTTGGGTGACAAGATTTTTCCAAACATCAGATTAGGATAAACAGCAGTTGAGTGCAACAGATGAAGGGGAATAACAAATGAGTAATATATGCATAGGGCAGATACTGAAATGCATAAACCTTGCAGTATTTTACAAAAGCAGGCAAAGGCAGTTAACTCATCCACACAGGTAGAGTCCTATGGCTGTAGGGTGTCTGTGCTTCACTGCCCACTCTCCCCTCCCCCTGAAGGCTGCTGCTACTGAGATGGGACAGCTGAGCTCATGTGAAGCAACTCCTAAACCACTGAAGTTTTCAGCCTGACATGTTCAAACAAACTCCCACTCACCCAAGCAGGGGAGTAAAAAGAAGCCCAAGGCATGATTCTCCATGGAGGTAAAACACCCCAAGTGACACAGCCTCTGACACCTGAGCAGGGTCATTTCCACATATGAATGGCAGTGCTTTGCACCTGCTTTGCACAGATGCACGTGTCTATGCAGTGTGCAGTGCAGCGAGGGACACACTTTGAGTCACGTTTAATGCAAAGTCAGGTCCGAGCTGACCACGTGTGAAACACCTACCAGAAGCCAGCCTGAAAGTGTGTGCTCCTCCCCATGGCTTCTGCAGAGCTGCACACACCCTGACAATGGAACACCACCTCTAAAAAGTGTCCCAGACCTAAGAGGAAACAGTAATGATGGTCACAGCTGGGGCCACGTGAAATTGCATAGGTAGGCAATATTGCCTGTGTTTTTGAGCACCACTCGGCTGCATGCAAAACATTTGATTGACAAGTGCAAAGGCCTCGATTAAATTAGTTTTAATATATTACCATCCTCTTAACTGAGGTTCAGTCACTGACTGTATGCACTTTCCTAGGCTGCTGCCATATGAAGTAAAATGGATCAGCATTCATTTTAAGTGGAGGTACCAAATCATGCCAAGCCCATGTCTGGTGCTTGGTAGAGCTGACCCAGGGCACCCTACACTTCAGGGCACCTGGTTGGGTCTGTTTGGCCAAAGCCATTTCTCTGGGCTCCCCACCTGAGCTGGGAAAGCTGGCTTTTGCCACTCCAAGGATAAAAGGCCAGGACTGGGACTGGCTCACGCCACTTACGGGAAGATGGAAATGCCCAAGCTGGAACAGGGAGCTGGCAGAAAACCTTGAAAAGCCAGGTATGCTATCCTACAACCATTGCAGGAGAGGGAAATAGCAGAGGTGACAGCAGGACGGTAGTTTGTACTCTACTATTCCAACTTTCCAAGCTCTGTTGTAGCTAAAATACGAGAAAAGGCATCACCATTCCCACTGCTTACTTTGGCAATGGTGAGAGCCAAACTTGATTCACATTAACATTCCCTGGGTCTTGCTGCCTCAGTGCCCAGAAGCAGCTCTGTTTCTCCTGATGACAGGAAGATTGTGCTTTTATTTCTCTGTCAGGCTTAGAAAAGCCACAACACAGTAGAGCAGATATTAGGAGAGCTCAGAGAACCCTCACAAAGGGGGAAGAGCCCAGGCTGAGTGCGGGGCCAGGTGCCCAGGATGTCCCCAAGCCACCTGTTTGCAGGTCACTTAGCACACCCCTCAGAAGGCCACCTGAGCTGGTGGAAACCAAAGTGCAGGGCTGGAAAGTGGCGTAGCTGAGAGGGATTAACACCGCTGTGTCCTACACGCTGTAAGTTTCCATTGCTTACATGCTGGGAGGCAGTGGGTTCCTCCTGCCCAGCAAGCGTCTGCCTCAGCCCTGGGCTACACATTGCTTTGCGCACACCTCAGCCCCGCTTGGGTTCACACATACTGCGCAATGCCTTCACACAGATATATTTATCAAGCTAAAAAAAGTTCTGGTTAAGTGTTGTGTTGGCCACAAGGCCTAGCTGCACTTTTGGGGAGGGAAAATGAGGCCACCTGCATCTGCAAAATCTCACGAGCCTGCAAAATGAAGAGGGCAGCATGCTGGTGGGAGGGTGGATACTTGCTGGAGTGGAATAATTCCTGCAGCAATACAGAAATTACTCATTTTCATACTGTGGTCCCTCCCCCAACCATAAAAAAGCTCCTTTACTTTTATATATTTCCTGGAATATGTGATTTTACTAGAAAAGCACTTTACACTCTTGTGGGACGAAGTAATTCTTGGAGTAGCATTCAATGATATCAATGGTTACAACCGGACTAACTTTGATGTAACAAGTCCTCAGGATATTGGTGGCTGCTACAGTCATGTTTTTGTAGGCAGTCTGGATCTACTAGTTTTCCTAGTATAATAATTGCAGTTAAAACTGTGATGGTTTGTAACCAAACTAGTTTATACCGGCAAAAGCCGTGCTTTGGATGATAGAGACGTGACTTATGCTGTTAAACTTCTTTCAGTTCTTATTTGGGAATTGTTACTCTATTATAAAATGTCTTTATGCTGTCTGCACAATAGGTGGGGATGATGACTTCTGCATTGTTATAACTGTACCATTTTCTAGCTTAGATAAGTTAAAATGTCTTAATAAACTTCTGCTACATGTTGTAAAATACTAACATTAGAACATGGTTTGGAAAAGAGAAACTGTTATCTTAAAAATTATAAAATGGACTGATACCCTAGATTAGCTGGCAAGGCAAATTCTGTGTGACAATGAGAGAACAGAAGTCACAAAAAAATCTGGGATATTTTCTTTATTTATTTATTTATTCAGGCTTGGGATCTTTATTTCCTAAGCTCCAAGCATAACCACCTGCATGAACCCAGAGTCTACAAATTTCTATTTTAATTTCTAAGATTCAAGTTAATCTTGTTTGCAGCATGCAGAAAAAAATCAGTAATATCATCTATGTGATATACTTAGTGTCATACCCCTTTAGAAATACATTAGCATTGTGGTACCAATGCATGGCCAGCCCACAGGGCAATGGGACACCAGCAGCCTTGCCATTGCCAGTTCAGCTGTGGATGGGTCTAAGGAGATTTTGGGAAATAAATGTTCACTGGAAACATCTCCTGAAAGCAAAAGGCCGTGTGACAGAGCACAAAGTTGCAGAGATAAAACCTAAGTATGGGGCAGTATGAGGCATCTCCTTGAAGCTGGGATTTCACCTTGTATTTTGTCAGGAAGATAATGGAGATAGGCTCTGAAGGCATTGAAAGCAAAGACAAGCAGCTGTATTTGATAGTTTAAAATTAAGGGAAATTCAGTCTGTGCTTGTTGAGAACAGCTTTACAGTATTTCCATATAAATATAGCATGTACCTTAGAAAAACTACAGACCAGTGCTGTGCTATTCCTTAAAATAAGCCCATAGATAACTTCCACAACATCTCCACAGAAGCAGGAGAGGTGGTGAAGGAGAAAATAGGATCCAAGCAGGGAAGGAGGGGCTTTGGGCTACCTGAACCAGCAGATTGCTTCTGAGTGGCCCATCGTGGATTTTACCAATGAAAATCAAGTCCCTTGTCCTAGAGCCTCCCCGTGATCACAGAATCACAGAATGTTAGGGATTGGAAGGGACCTCAAAAGATCATCTAGTCCAATCCCCCTGCCGGAGCAGGAACACCTAGATGAGGTTACAAAGGAAGGCATCCAGGCAGGTTTTGAATGTCTCCAGTGAAGGAGACTCCACAACCTCTCTGGGCAGCCTGTTCCAGTGCTCTATCACCCTCACTGAGAAGAGGTTCCTTCTCAAATTTAAGTGGAACCTCCTGTGTTCCAGCTTGTGTCCATTACCCCTTAATAGGTGGTGACCTATTTCCTGAGGCAACTTGAAGCTCACAGCAATTAGGCTGCAAGGCGGGAAAACTTTGCTCTAGGGGTAGCAGGGCTATTTTGGCACCCTGCACCCGCCTTTCCCCGGAGCTCCTCGCTCTCTCGCTCATCATGGGAGTGGTGCATATCCTTGATGCAACAGTGACGGGGGGGGGGGCCTTGGAACACCAGGAAAGGTGGTGCTGGGAAGAAACAGCCTCTGCCAGCGATTCAGTGGCCGGTGGCTCACTCGCAGTGAGCCTCGAGGGGTGTGCAGCGCTCGGGGGTGTTGCAGCAGCAGCAGGACGCCTCCGGCTGCGCTCCTTCCTGCAGCAACCTGGGGCGCAGCAAAATCGCTCCACCCGCTGCGCCTGTGCAAATTGTCAGCACGTATAGTGTAATATCATCAGCCACAATCTAAATGGGCTTGTGTAAATTGGGTTGAGTACTTCTACTGAGACAGGGGTGTCAGCGGAGAGGGGTGACAAAACAGCAAGCAAAGAGAACAACCTTTGCAGCAGCCCTGTGAACAAATATCTACAGACATGTATGCATCTCACAACTAGAAAGGGTGTTGCAGCAAACGAGGTACAAAAGAAGGAGAGTCTGGCACAGTTTTGGCTGTGAGGCTAGCTAAAAAGGCCATATCTTGTAGATATTATCCAAAAATAGTCTGCAAGACTAAAAATGGCATGGATATATCAAGCTTTAAAAACAGACCAGAACTGAAGCCTATGATGATTGAGGAAGTCATACAAGATACAGAAAACCAGCATGAACTTCTCAGCTTATAAAAGACAGAGAAATGGAAATTACATTATACTAACTCACACTACTTAGTCTCAGTCTCCAGTCACCTAAGCCAAAACAAGCAGACAGTTTTATTTACCGTTTGTTTTTTTTTACTTTTCCTGGGATGTACAAACTGAAGGTGCTATATGCCAGACCTCCCACGCTTCTCCTGTACGGACCGTGTTTCTTGCTTGCACAGGCCTTGCTCTTCTGCCAGCACCTCAAGCATGTGCTTTGGTGGCTACCTCAAAAAATTGCCTGGAGGACTGAAAAAGGGAGAAGCAAGAAGCTGTCTATGTCTGGAGGAGCAGGCTGTGTGTGAATCCCATTGCTTCCTGCAGGTCAGACATCTGTCTCAAGTTTGCAGGGTTTTGCAAAGTATTTCATGTGCCACTTTCTCCTGCCAGTGAGTTAGGATGCCCACCAAATGAGGCTGGTGTCCTGGTCTTGAACAGGTGCTAAGTTGCCCAAAAAGCAGCAGCTCTGGGCTGTGAACAAGGACCAGCAGCTCACACAGGTGCAAGTATTGGCACCACCAGGGGTGTAACCAGCTGCCTGGGGGCATGTGGGAATTTGGTTTTAGAACCAGGACCCTTAGCTGAGCATATATCCTGCTCAGGTACTGTAATCTTTCATCTGATTTAACCTTCCATCCCTGCTTGGGGGTATTAAGGGTTTAATTTGGCATTTGCAGCAGGACCCAGCTAAATGAAGAGCTTAAGGTAAAAGGACAAGGTAAGCAGAGAGGCTGCAGCAGAGGCTGATCCGTGTCCCTGCTGGGGGACAGCACAAAGCCATGTAATTCGTGTTGTGTGTTGCTGCAAGCACAGGACACAAGCGGGCTTAGCATGGTTTGTCCAGCCCCTGTATGAGGATGCAGTGCTCAGTCCTGAGAGAGACATGGACAGCCGCAGGAGGAGCAGACAGGCTGCTGGGGCACCTGCAGCACCTCCTGGGGTGGTGTGGGGAGAGGAAGGGAGGGAACAGCGCTTCTCAAAGCCCTGCTTGGGCAGCCATAGCCTGTACACAGCTGTATGGCCACAGCCAGGCTGGAGACCCGAGTCTTCCTCCAGCTGTAGTTGAAGGGTTAATGGCCCAGTGTACCCCACCCCAGCTCATCACCATTCTGCTAACCACCACTACTGTCCCAGGTTTGTCAGCAAAACTGCTAGTATGTGCTCCCCTCAGCCCTCCAGAGTCACAGAGAGCCACACTAGCTCAAGCAGTCGAATTGCAAGGTCTGCCTGGATCCAGTTCATTGCCTGTAAATAGGTCAAGGAAAGCTGTTGGGGGTTATGTGTCCCTGAGTGCTGGGTGAGCGGTAATCTCTCCAGCGACAGACCTGGAGTTTAAAGATTGGCTTATACACCTCTGTGGTGATTTGCCCCATGCACCCAGGAGCTAAGGCAGCTGACACTTGCTTTCCATGGCTTGTTGTTGTGTCTGGTGCAAACTTTGGTGAGTCCGGTCAGAGGAATTCCAGATGTGCCCAACCTTTTCTCATCCCCACACACTCAACTACCTCTTCCCCGCCTTGGCAGTTATCTACAGCTAGCATACAGGACCACCCTGGGGCGAGCAAAGCCTCTCCCCCTACCTGTGCAGGCTGCTGGGGGCACAGTCCCTCCCTGCTGGAATGAGGTGTGAAAGCAGGGGGGTGCGAAAGGTCCTGGAGATGCAGGGTGTAACTGCTGGGCCCTGGCAATGTAAAGGAAAGGGATGTGCTCTCCTTCTACGTGTAATAAATGTCCTGTGGTGTAGTTGGGTTTGGGGTTGAGCTTATGAGAGCACAGAATTTGCATGTTCTCACCTCTTCCTTCCTTCTGAAGCACTCTCAAACCAATGTGCCACACACTCAAAACAAACCGCTTCCTTGCAAGCATATGCACTACCAAGTTTTATGTACTTGAGAGCTGCAAAATCACTTTCTCTGGGTACCTTAGTGAGCATCAGTGTAAGATACCCTGACAAGGGATCCGAGGAGACCTTCACTTCTCTGGACAAGCGAGAACCTTATTCTCTCCAAATAAGATGATTATCAAGGGGGTGTTTGTGCCCATTCTTGTTTTGGGGGACTCTCCTTTCTCTTTGCTGCCATGACTCATAAAACTCGTTAAACCAGAGTGTGCCTAGCAGGAGAACATTTAATTACATAGCAGTTGCAGGGCAGTGATGGAATTTATATTTGACAGGCTGACGGCAAGATGGCTTTATCTGCAAAGCCGTTTGGATGTCAGTATAGGCAATTCCATCCATGAGGCTGAGCAAGCCATACCAGGCACCAAAGAAGCAAGGAGGAAGGTGAAATATGTGTCAGGAGCAGGCTCGAGACACTGGTGATTTGCATAAACAGCCCGAAAATGCGCCTGTCATCACAGTGTCTAGGTCAACGTGTGGAAACATTATCTGGTAAACCAACAGCCTTGCACTGCACAGTGACCTAGATAGGAAACACGATGCAGGGAGGGAGAAGGTGAGACTGTGCACTGTTGTGACACATAGATCGGGTTATTTGCAGCTGCTTTTATCTGACTATAAGAGTTTAATCGTCCATAAAACACTTGGAAACAAGTTCTGGCCTCTCCCTTCCTTCTCAGGCACTCTCACACCAACACAGTGTGCAGCCAGACCAATTTATGAACAATGTATTTCAGTACTTAACAAAATACTAACAAAATATTCTGAAAACCACTGTACGCACCTCAGCTACACGTGCACCACTTCAAGAGCACAGCCCTAAGGCTTCTGTGAAGCTGCTCAGAGGGAGTACACCAACATTGGAGCGACTGCTCTTCTCTTGTGTGTGTAAACAGGTTTGTTTACATGAAGAAAACTCTGGCCTTTGAGATTGCAGTAGATGATTCAGCTGAAGCAGGCTAGGATAAGGTAGGATGATTTTGCTCACTGGAATCAAAAAGCTAAGGGAAGTATCTGGGAGCTAATGCATCCTACTGTTTGAAATCATTTCCCATTTGTACATGTTTTGTCACAGTGTACTTAAAAGCCATACATATGACCAAGTAATTTATCATCGGTTTTGGTTTTGTTTTCTTGTAATTTACCTTATAATTAGCACATAGTATCATACATTCTAGCCTATCTAAGATCAGACTGTTCTGATTTTAAAACTCTACCATAAAACCTTAGCATGCTGAAAGAAGTGCTCTTCTGGCACAGAAAGCACATCTCCCTCACCTTTAAAGAAGGAAGAAGGAAGGAAGGCAGAGGGATGATAATCTTGCAGGGCAATGGCTAAGTGCTCCCATGTTATAGTTTCCTATTATTTTTATATCAACAAAAGAAAGATCTCTCAACTCTGAAACTCTGCTGGCAGGAAGAAAAGCATTTAAAGATTGCGTATCAAAGGTATTTGAGATCAAATACTAACTTATTCATAGCCCAGTGTGTTCAATATGCAGCTTTTGGGGCAGGAAAATGGTTTGCTTTCATTTTTCATTCTTCGGTAGACAGAATGTTGTCTCGCCAGTTAGCTTCATTGGCTCCAAATTACTGTGCTGAGTCAAGATCAAGCCTCTTCTTTATATTTTCAGATTTTTTTTCCCCAAAATAATCAAACAGGTAACGGAGTATTTTCCTTTCGAATGTACAGTAACCGAGATTTTTATATTATCATGAGACTGAGCTATCAGAAGTCAAAGTGAAATTTTCCTTGTTCAATCCCATTTTAAAATATTTTTTCTTTTAAAAATAACACGTGAAGCTTGACCCCAACAAAAGTTTTGCCCCACATTGAAACCATAGATAAAGCTTGGAAAATACACTGTAGCTAAATTTTGGAAGACAGCACTTTTTAATCTGCTGTCACAATCAAGGGACCTCATTAATGAAAATGCAGAGTGTTAGGACAGATTTTCCGGCTTCTGTAGCAGTCATCTCGTTTTCTTCTATATTTACATATTTCTTAGAAACAAAGTTCCAAGTGTTTTGCTCTTGGCACTTACTGCAGAGTTATGTTTGTGATTCCTCTGTCACGTGTTATTTCACTCATGACAGTCCATCAGAGCAATTAAAAAATTTCTATGTGGTAAACTACAGTAATTTACAGCACTTATTGGTGTTTTCACTGATCCCAGTGAAAGCATTTCTCCATTCATTCTTGAGAGTGAAAGATCTCAAGATTGAGAGAATATCGGGCATCTTTCTTTGTCGTTTGCAGCTGGTGGTTGCTGTGGCTGCATTTTCCACTCTGCTGACAGTAGTTTCTATCTAGGATCTAAGGAAATTTCACACATATTTTTGGGAAGAGCCTTCCATCTTCATTATTCTGCTCTCAGCCTGTCCGCAGACCCTTATCTCACATTCAAGGAGATCCCATTCCTCTTCCTGGTCCAACCACATCGCTCCATAGCTCTCCTACCGCTGCCTCCATTGGAGGTGGGCACTGCCCTCAGAACAGCATTGCAAAGCCTCCTCGGGGATGAAGCCCTCCTCTATTTATAGAGTGCTGAGCCCAGATGAGAGTCTCCAGAGAGCTTTCTGGAAGGGCTCCCATCTACTTGCTGTGAAGGCTTACAAAGGGTAACGAGCTTGCTACTACCTTGCTTCATAGCTTTGCCCTGCACATGGCACTCACTAAACCTTTGGAGTAAAATACGCAGTGCATCAGGCAAGCATTTGATGTTATGCATTGGCATGTATGAGCCTTTGAAGAAGTTTTCTTCCTGACATGCCTCATCCATGTCTGGATTACAAATGAAAAATCAGAGGCTTTGGGCAGATTCTCTACCATGAACCCACATTCTCAGTTGATTTTTATTCTAGGTCTGTGATTTGGTGCTATCTTAAGATAACAGAGAGAGAACTATTTTCAGCTTCATGCTGCAGTTTTTTCTTAAAACATTCAGTCTCTTGGGGCTGATATTTTTAAATTAAAAATAAGGTTCCATTAACAAATGCACTGCTGAGTGTTGCTCCACAAAGATATGATTCAGCACTTATTTTATCCATGTGACAAATGAAATACAGGGTATTTCTTAAAATAGGGGAGAAATGGTCACCCTGGCTAAAATAAGGTAGGAGCTGGGCTGGGTACACAGAGTAGGCACATCCACAAACAGATGGGCCTTCGTGTGTATATAAGCTGGCCATGTTTGGCCTCTCACATTGATAAGTTGCTGCTTATTTAAAAGAGAAAAAAAGGCAGCAAGTCCTTAACTACTTTTTCCCACAGCACAGGGTTTTTATTGGAGGATGTGTTTGCACAAGGGAGGAGCATTGCCTCCCACACAAATTTCAGCAGCACACACCATTTGGTAAATAGGAGAGGACAGAGTCTCTATCTATTCTCTGCCCATCCCCTCCAGTTCAAACCCTATCTGTGTCACACAGTGAGGAAGCCTTTCCTCTCAGGAAGCCTTTTAGGAATCCTTTTTCTAATGAAAATTCCTGAACATCATCCTAGTATTAGACACAGTCTGAGGTTAACACCCCATCCCCAAAACAAGCAAACAGCAACAAAACCTCCAACCACCACCACCAAAAAAAAAAAAAAGAGAAAGAATGCTGCCAGGAAGAAAATGTAAGCCTAATGAAACAGTAAGGAAAAAAGTGAAATCCACCACTTGACAAGACAAGCATTATCATCTTGCACTGTGGGTGGGTGAAGAATGTGTAAATCGCTTACTGACCTGCTTTTTGCTTCTGCTTAAAAATGAGAGGCCATTTCTTCCAGCATCAATAAATGCCACCTTATCTCTAGGTCACTAATTAGCTAGCTGCGTGAGCAAGGAACAGGTTCAGGGGTAGCAATTCTAACAGTGACAAACCGATGCAGCACGATAGCAAGACTCAGACACACCTCAGCCCTAATTACAGGCCTGTAGCATGTACTATTGCTCCGAGAACAAACTAAAGATGTTAATAATTCATATTCATCTGTGTGCTTGCATGAACTCTTGGCAAGTTTAATTTTCCAGGACCTAATATTCAGGCACTGCTTTGTAAGTGCTCTGTAGTGTAAAATTCCAGCATTATGTTTTACAGGATTCATAAACCGTGTTGTGCGATCTGAATGTCCACTGAAAGAGATGAAACAGATAGTGTCTATTTAGATCATGCAAGGGGAAGACAAAAACTTTTCATGCTAATATAGGAATTTAAATTATATCCACTACAAGCATTCCTAGTTTAGTAAGTATCTAGCCTTGGTGTAAGTTGCTTGGGAAATGCTTTTAAAAGTGCTGAAAGATTGTACTCTGGTATTAGACAGTGTATTTGCACAGAGGGTTGTGCTTGTTAGCACAGAAAACAAGACACAGAATACCATCACAATCAATATCACAATTTTTAATACCACATTTGTTCAGTTCTAAAATCTCAATAATTATTTCAATAAACAGAACCATTCAACTACTAAAAACTGAAAACAAAACAAAAAAAAACCAAAACAACTATAAAATGTGAGTCCCTGGCATGCACAGGGATTCACAGAATTGATAGCCTAAAACACTTCTCCCCACATCCTTTGATAGCAGAATCCGCTGATGCCAGCCATTATCCTGTCTTTGTACAGAACAATATCCTGCACTTTGGGACTGCCAATTCTCTCAGTGCAGCTTCGAAAGGAAAGGCTTCTCTCTCAGTTAGGGAGAAAGTAGAAATGGGTCAAGTTACATAATATGAAGTTGCATGACGTGGCTGAGTCAGTTTACTGTCCTGAATTGGGTGGTCCTGCTTTTCCCTCCCTGACTCCTGGCCCTGCTGGTCCACACCCTCTCTTGCACCACATCAAACCACTCAGTGAGCCAATCCAACGAGTTAATCCTACAGAACACTATTCTCTTGAACTGACTCACCAAAGGGCCTGACAAGTGTGGTGCTGGAGGGAGCAAAACCACCCCTTTCGGTGGGCAGCACCTCAACACTGTGACTTAAATGTACCACAACCAAAGAAAGCATAAGAGGAGCACTGAAGGCAAACAGAAAGACATGAAGTAAAAGCCTATGTCTTTGGGAAGGATGGAAATGCAAGAAAAGACATCACAAAGCCCTTGGGATAGGGGACGCACTGAGGGGGGTAATGGCAGAAGAGTAACCAGACATTGCACCCTGACAGGCATCAGAGGGGTGCATGGGGACACGCAGGCATCGTCCTGGCAGAAGGAGGAATGGGCAGTGCAGAACACGGTGCTGAGCTGTATTGAGTCCATCTGTGTTGCAATGGCTCTTCATGGTTCAGGCTCGCAATGCTCATGTGCGTGTCTGTAGTCAGCCCTGGCAAAGGTGAGCTCTTCAGGACAGATGTGCTATCTCCATAGTTTAACAAAACATGAGCTATGATATTGTATCACCATTGTTCGAGAAAAGGGGGAGGACACCATTGTTCACTTGGAAAACAAACAAAACTGAAGCCTGTTCCCATTCTTCTTGAGAAATTGCCTCATCAAAACAAAACAAAACAAAAACCCTGAATCTTATTGAAGAATAACACCTAGTCAGTTTTATCAGCTCAAAAACTCCCCTCACTATTGTCCTTTCCTTCCTCTCTGAAATTACTGAGACAGGTTTCTCCTTTCATAGCAGCAAATGTTATGAAAAAAGGCTCTTAGAAGTTCTTAGTTCTTAGAATCTTACCGGTACAACTGCCTCAATAAGAAGAAGAATTTAGAGATATCAGAAACTGTGCTAGCCAGCTGGAGAAAGGGAGAAGAAACTTCATCTTCACTCAAAGATAAAAATGTCCAGTCTTTCAACAAACACATCTTTATGGCTCCAGGAACAGTTCTTGAGTTCCTCTCCTGAGCACTGGGTAATAGTTTCCAGGGAATCAGGGAGAAAAAAACCAAAACAAACCAACAAACCAGAGACTGTAACTCACTGAATAGCAGGATATATTGTAATGCATGAACTGAGGCTCTCTCAAGCTTCCCAAACCAAGGAGCACAGTGCAAACTGCCTTTCTTGCCACACTCCAGGGTATTCCTGTTCTCTTTCTCAAATACAAGGCCAGGCACTGGCAGGAGAGGGAAGGAAAGAGAAAATACGATGTGCAATGAATCAGGTCTGTGCAAAATAATCATAGCAGGCCACATCACCCTAACATTGCTCGGCATTGTTTCTACCTTGATGATCTTTCAGCATGTCACGATGCTGAATCATGATGACACGGGGGCAGGAAGCACATACCAGATGCAGAGTGAAAAGGTCATGTTAAGATTGTGGCCCCACCAAGCACCGGAGAGGCTTGCTTTACTTTGGACTCTCTTGTTCTCACGCTGGAAGACTTGACTGCACCGAAATCAAGAACAGCTTCCGGAGCAGTGCAGATAAATTTGACCTACATACAGATAAAACAGGATTTTTTTTTTTCTTCAAAGCTGCTTATCAGTGCATGGGTTTCAAATAGCATTTAAAAAATACTCTTTAAAAGTAACTTTCTGTCCGTAAGTGGAGTTTCAGCACCCTGAGGGCCTGCTGGCTTGCTTAAGTTAGAGGCCAAAAATGTACATAATTGTCAATCTTTAGCAAGACAGGGAGTTCTTTTCTAACCAAAGCCAGAAATACTCCCTCTGGAGAAACCTCACAAACAATGTGGAAAAAGCTTTTGAACTTCCCCTGGTACAAAGTTTAAAATGAGGACAAAACTGGAATGAGTCAGTCTTGAGCGTTTTCTAAGCTCTGCTGCATATCCATAGTTTTACAGATACAGACATCAGATAGCAGCATTTTCAGGTTTTTTTTTAAAGACATGTTCTTGTATGTCACTAGTATAATTAATTTTTCTTCAAATAGGAATAAAATTATTGAAGTAGTCAAATATTTTGACATGTATAAATCTCTCTAGATCAACCGTAACCATATTTTTGATGTAATAAAAATAGGCTATATTCCCAGAGAAACAAATGCATATAATTTCTGACAGATTCAGGGACAGCAAAAACTATTTTAGTTGAAGAGCCTGGAGGAATCCCACAATATTAAACACCATATTAAACACAAGTTTACACAAAGTAATTGAGAAGACTTCTCCTTATAATTTAGCCCAACCCTTATAATCTCGGATTATAATGAAAGGTTCTTCCTTTAAACATTACACCATTATGACATCCAGTGATAAACAACCAAATTATTCTGTTACTTTAATTTCAGCAAAAACTTTTAGGGAAACTCTACAATGGCATCAACAAGCATTAAGCAGGATGCAATGTTGGTCCAGAGTAACTGCGGATTATTTTGAGGGCTCTGAGCCCTATTCTCCATTGTCCCAAGGGCTGTGTGGCACTTCATACCGCAACAGGAGAACATCAAGCTCTTGGCATATCAGAGACATGAAGCCTGGATCTTGAAAACTGCCGAGACCTCTTAGCTTGTGCTGTACACAGAGTGACTTGAGGGGACCCAAGTCCCTGCAGAGGGACCTGGATAGGCTGAATCA
>NW_010210055.1:0-504 GCF_000695765.1 Mesitornis unicolor
CGGACAATGGCCCAATGTCCCAGGCGGTTGGGTGGGGCCTGGCGTGCGCACAGGCCCCCATTGTGTCCCCATCGCCGTGCAGCGCCCGCCCGCTACCACCGGCTTCACCGGGAGATCCCGCTGGGATGGCACCCAGCCCCTCCTCCGACCAGGAGATGCTGGAGGGGCCAAATTCTCTCCTCACCATCCAGCACCGGTGCTCCCAGTGCCTCACCCCATCCCAGCTCCATCAGTGGGGCCAGGGAGGGAAGGCACCCTCCATACCGGCAGAGGGCTGAGCTGTGGGGAAACCAGCCATGGGCCCTGCTCAGGCATGGCCCCTCCATCCACCCGCAGCAAATTCTCTCCTCACCATCCAGCACCGGTGCTCCCAGTGCCTCACCCCATCCCAGCTCCATCAGTGGGGCCAGGGAGGGAAGGCACCCTCCATACCGGCAGAGGGCTGAGCTGTGGGGAAACCAGCCATGGGCCCTGCTCAGGCATGGCCCCTCCATCCACCCGCAG
>NW_010210055.1:731-1736 GCF_000695765.1 Mesitornis unicolor
ACGGCCGCTGCAGGGGCCCAAACGTCGGCCAGGAACTGGCTGGGCCAGGCCTAGGGACCATGGCGGCACAGAGAAAGATGGTCCCCATCGAGCAAACCCTACCCCGTCCCCATGGGTTTTATCCCCCAGGAACTCAGGCGCTGCTGTCACTACCGATTCCTTTTATTCATTGCTTTTGTACATACATGGTATAAAACCAAACCCTCCTCGTCCACCGCCTGCACCAGGCCAGCCCCCAGCATGAGGGCTCATGAGGGGTCCCTGGCATTGCTCCCACAGGAGACAGGCCCACGCTGGCATCCCCGGGATGTGCCATGGGCACCCCTGCGACCCCCTGTGTGGAGGGGCAGGCATTTGGGATGGAGCCGAGGGGGGGGAGCGAACCCCCCCATGGCACAAGGCTGAAGGTTCTCGCTCTGCACAAAGTCCCCAAGAAACCTGGGCAGCCGGAGCCACCCATGGTCCCTGGCTGAGCTCCAGAGACAGGCCCACGCTGGCATCCCCGGGATGTGCCATGGGCACCCCTGCGACCCCCTGTGTGGAGGGGCAGGCATTTGGGATGGATCCGAGGGGTGGGAGCGAACCCCCCCATGGCACAAGGCTGAAGGTTCTCGCTCTGCACAAAGTCCCCAAGAAACCTGGGCAGCCGGAGCCACCCATGGTCCCTGGCTGAGCTCCAGGGCCTCAAGGGAAATCTCCCCTCCGTTACAACCAAAAGCGAGAGTAAAGAAAGTTAAGTACAAATCAGAGAGCAGTAAAAACCGTACGGTGGGGAAAAGAAAAATATATATATATATTACTAAAGGGGCTAAAACTTTGAAGCCTCATCTTGTTGGATCCTATATTGCTTTACACGGGCAGGGCGAGGGGGAAAAGAAAAGAGCTAATATCCAAAGTCCAACGGAAAGAACCGAAATGGAGTCTGTTTTCCTCTCCTGGGATGTGCTGAGCTTTCCAGGGGCTGAGGCACAGGGGCTGCCCGGTGCTGGGGACACAGCTTTGTCC
>NW_010210055.1:1750-2466 GCF_000695765.1 Mesitornis unicolor
GACAGGGAGAGGGAACCAGAGAGGGGTTGAGTCTTCCCGGTGCCACCCGTTGCAGCATCGGGGTATTCAGCCCCGTGTCCAAGCAACCGCAAATGAGAACCAGACCCCTCGGCTCGGCCTTTTATACTCTGATCTCGTCGTCGTCTTCGTCGGCGAATGAGAACTCCTTGTCGGGGCGTGTTGGGGTGCCCCGCTGGCTCGGTGTCCCCGGGACGGGGCTGCGCTCCTCGGGCCCTGAGGTGCAGCCGGATGCCAAACTGTTGTCCCTGGGGCAGCAGCCACCGGTGCCGCGGGACGGGCTCTGGCTCTGGCTGTGGCTCGGTGAGGCCGCGGAGGCCACAGGAGAACCAGGCACGGCGGCATCCGCCTCCTCCTCGCGGCTCTCCTCCGCCTCGGGGTCTTCGTCCTGCTCCCATTGCTCCTTATCCATGATGCTCAGGACGTCGCCAAGCATGGAGGGCCCCAGGTCGATGTGGAAGGACATGATGGACTCGGCGTGCTTCATGCCCGCCCCGCTCTTGGCCACCACGACCGGCAGCTCCGTGATGTCCCCGAAGCCGCGCTCATCCAAGCCGGGGCTCGGCGGCCCGGCGGCCGCCCCGTTCGGGCGCTGCTGCTGCTGCTCTTCAGGGCTCCCCTCCTCGGGTGGCTTCTTAACGGGGCTGGAGGAGAGGCTTTTGGGCAGCTGTCCCGCGCTCCTGTCCCACTACTTCTCG
>NW_010210055.1:2813-3871 GCF_000695765.1 Mesitornis unicolor
GAGCGGGGCTGCGGGGCCTACGGATCCGGGTGGGGCTCAGACCTGGCGCTGTGCGGCTGCCACCGGCGTCACGGATGGGTCACTCCTAGGGGACAGGAGAGAGGGACACGGTCAGGCTTGAAGGACAGGGATGGGCATCGACTCTCACCACGCCAGGCGGCAAAACGTGACCCCAGCAGCTTCGCTCCACGCAGGGCATTGCCCCATGGGGGTCCCCACACCCCCTGAATGAGCGGGTCCCGGACCCCATCCATGGAGCAGAAAGGACCACAGGGAAAGACCAGGGCATGGAGGTGTCACAGGACAGTCCCTGAGCCTGTGTCCCACATGAATGGGCACAAAGAGGGACACGGGGCACCGTTTGGCACCCACCATCCCCTCCCTGTGCAGCCCCAGCCCTTCAGAGCGGGGCACGGCAGCGCTCGAGCCTCTGGGAGCCGCACACCGAGAAGATGCCTGGGATATTTTTTTTAATTGGAAGAAAGCAGGGAGGAGCGGACGCCAGGAGGAATTGGAAACAGACGGCAGGAAGTGTGCGAGGAGGGCGCAGAGCCCCCGGGAGGCACCGCCAGCGAGCAGCAGGACAGGGGGAACCGGGACGGGGACAGACCCCCGGGTACCCCTTTGAGCTTGGCAGGATGGCGACATGGAAGTGCAGCTTTGCTACTGCCCTTGAGCACCCCAAACTCCTCGCTGCCCGCCATGCACGGTCCGGCCACCTCAGGGTCACCGCTGTGACTCAGGGCCAGCAGCTGGTGGCAGGGATGACGAGGAGCCTGGCTGACGGGGACACAGAGAGCCATGTTCCTCCTTTGGGGGCCACCTCGGTGCCACCCGGCCCGGCCCAGCCCGGCACCCGCAGTCCCACAAGAGGGGACGAGCATAGGGACCACGTCACCGCATCCCCTGCTCCTCCTGGCGCCAGGCAGCCCCAGGTGGTCCCGGGAGAGGCGACCGGGGAGGAAGGGCTCTCGGCCACCCGCTTCCTCCCTTCGGGCACCGCCGGCGACACCGCGGCCCCGGGACGGGGAAGGGAACAACGTTTGGCCTCTGAGCAA
>NW_010210056.1:0-2019 GCF_000695765.1 Mesitornis unicolor
GGCGGGGAGGCCATTTCATGGGCTGGGTGGCTGCACTAAAGCACAACTGCTGTGAATATCAACTGCGTCACGGCTCTCCAACTGTAAAACTCAGGCTGCAAAGGGTCCCTCACTTGGAAGGAAACTCCCTCATTTCGGATTTACTTCCAGACCTCCTTTTTCCCCCCTCTCTCCAAGTCACTGCATCTCGGTGTGAAGGATTTTACAGTGCTTTTTAGTGAGACATCCGCCATTAAGACTCACCGTCTTGAAAAACACCCCCCCCATTTTGTTGCCTTTTTTTTTTTTCTTGGTCGAGCTGCTGTAATTAGACGGATAAAACATGTAAGGGATCCCTACCACCACCGCCACCGCCTTTTCGCCTTTTAAAAAATCGACCTCAGTAACCATCTTACTGTTCACAGGCAGATTTTTAATCTTTCTTTGTGCGTTCAAGTTAACAGCCACGTAACGCCTGCAATGGATTCACAGCGTCTGCACACACACACACACACAAAAAAAAAAGCAGGGCTGCGGACAACCAAGCGCTTTGTGCAGAAAAGAGAAATCCCTCCCTGAAAACAGACGTTTGAGACGCTGTTAGATGTATTCGAGGAGAAGGAGATCGCCACGGCTCTTACAGACGACCATTAGGATCTTTCCGCCCAGGACAATAACATTAGCCACACAGGCCTGGTCTAGATGTTCCTCTGCAAGGGCAAAAGGGTTTACTTACCCGCGCACCATAGTTGAATGCAGCTCTGAAGGTGAAGTTGTTAACGCTTTTTAAAAATACCGGCTATAAATACATATGATCTGTCTCACCACTTCTCTCGTAAGTTTGCAAGTCAAAGCGGATCTTGTTAAGATAGGTACGGATCTTTTGTATGGCAGTGGTCTAGCATCAAAAAATGAAAAAAAGGGGGAAAAAAAGCTATAGAAAAAGTTGTCCAGCTATGTTGACTGACCGTATGCAGCGAGGACTCCTACTCGAGGTTTAAATCTTACCTTCCTGTGGCAGATTTACTCTGTACATAAAAAGGACGTTCAGTGTTTTTCCACAGAGCACGCAGACACTAAAAATGTTCTCCTAAGTAGTTTTAGGCTGCACATTAGTGTGAAAACACCTGGTTAACATTTACTGGCTGTAAGCAACTCTTAAACATATCTTAACTAGATAGCTTGCTTTATAAGTAAAATAGTTCAAAAAGCATAAATTGGTTTAGATAAACAGACAAAAACATAAGACATGCAAATGAAGCCTTAGCAGTAAGGACCACTTCAGTAACATTAACATGAAAACTACACTTAGCAAGGACAGAATGGATTGGGTACTTACAACGTAAGAGGAAAGAAAGGAAAAAAAAGCTTATCATAGTAAAATTGCTCTTTTTTGCAAGAATTCACTATTCTTATGCCTATATTTAAAACATTACCTTATGAGCACCAAAGGAGTTAATAAAAATGGCCAGGAATCGAGTGTTTGATACAGGAAATACTCTCTAAAATTTATTGTTCGGTCATTAGAGAGCTCTGTAAAGCTTAAAAACCCCCAAAACAACAAAAAAATATTAAAAAGAATGTATTTGCTTTCTTTTTGGCATTCGAAATTGTTAACTGCTGACATAGGGTGTGCCATGACCTAGTTACACAAGACAAAGATGGATCCCGAGTCATAAGGGAAAAAAAAAAAAAAATCCGCATTTTTTTTGTTTTAAGTTTTGGGTTGGTTTTTTTTTTGGTTTATCTTCCTTCTTCAGTGAGTCCTCTATAGCATGGTGCCAGACATTACCACTACCCCGAGCGCTCCCCGCAAGTGGCCGGTGTGGATTCACATGGCGGATTCCCCCTTTATGGAACAAAGGAAAAACCCCAGTTGGCCATTTCGTTCCACTGCAGAAAAATGGCTGCCTGCTCTGTTGGCCTCTCCTTGTCTGTCTGCTGAAGGATGTTTTTACCCCGCCGTCTAATAACTCAAGCCCCATGGAAGCTGCTCGCCCATTGGCTGCGGCCGCCCCGCTGCCTTTAACCAGCCAATTG
>NW_010210057.1:0-5537 GCF_000695765.1 Mesitornis unicolor
AATAAAATAAAATATTCTAGTTGCTACAACAAGTCTGTTTCACCAAAATAACAGCAGCAACATTACTGCAGGTTGTAAATGACCAGACTGAAAAACACAAGGACACTGGAGAACCTAAGGTCTCTGATATGATATAGCAAGATGAGAAACAAACCGGCTCACTCTGATACCTTCCCCAGGGACCTGCCCTGCCCCTGTGATGAATGCTGCTGTCCCCAAGGCAGGGAAATCTGGTTCACTGTTAATTAGTTCCCAAATTGCTGTAAGATTCCATATTCAAGTAAGGTGATTCCTCTTTCAATATTTCTTAATATTATGAGCTGAAAGCCCTGGTGTTGCAGGAAAAACATAATTAATGGATTGGAAAGGCAAGGAAATGGATTGTACAGGCAAGGAAAATCAACTGGAATTGCACTGATTTAAATTTTACAAGTATCTTCTGTGTTGAGCGTTAAAAATAGAAGTTATCAAGTTAATTACAGTAATTATTTCTGTGTGCACATACCAGCCAGCTCCCATCAGGGCCCATGGACTTATGTATGTCCAGTTTCCTTAAGTATTTTCCACCCTGATCATCTCCTACCACAGGTAAGACATCCTTGCTCCAGACTTTCCCTCTGATCTCTGCAGCCTGGGATTAGTTGCGGATAAACTATGTTGCCCCTGTATTTGGGGACAAAGACCTGATCTAAATTGCACCCCCCAGGCCATCTATGCAAGGAGAGGAATATATCATCTTGAAACCTAAAACCCAATAATTCTAAATATCTCTCTAGAGCCCATAGTGTATTCGGAAATAAAATTATCTTTGTAATTACTTTAGTTCTGAAACCCATGATAACAAAGGGCAGTTGCCATCCTTCATAACTATACACAAGTACATATAAATGTTTGAGAGAATATGAACAATACAGAAGGAGAAATGTAGCGGAGAATGTAATACCATAAATCTGGTGCAGAAAACACATTATCATGATTCTTGTGATGCATGAGTACTGCATAATAATTTGATTGGTGTATTTTAGAATTGTATATAGTATCTCTCTGTTACCTCTACACATTACAGATAGGGACAGTGTTATTATGGGGATGAGAAAAATGAGTTAAGGCATACATTTTACAAAGCATTAAAATAGAACCATAATATAAAATCAATGTGAGTTACTGTAGAAAATGCATAGTAGGAATGTGATCAATTTAGGCTCAACCGTGACTTTGCTGTAAAGTTATCTCAAGTTTCCATGCAGGCTAATTTGAGTAACAATATCATATTGCAAAAATAGAGTTGAGCTTTATTTGAGACATTTTATTCAGCCTTCTCGTTTTAGGCACACATTCGTTGGTGCCTACCATTCTGCAACACAAGCACTCTTCAAAATCTTTCACAAACTACTGTGTGAAACACTGCTGCTTGTTTCAATGTGCCAGAGTGGAAGCACAGCAACTCATTGCCATCCTCCATGCTTTTACCAGGTTGTCAGAGATCATTTACTGTGCCGATATTTGGCATTTTTTAAATTCTCTCAGCTAAGTAACCAAAAGAGCACTGTTACCTTCACAAAGTGAGAAAACAGTGAAATTGTATGCGGAAGGGAACATGGGGAATCTGGGGTTATTGTAATGAGAGGGAACAGGTTTGGTAAGTAGAAATTTACAGAAAATTAGGCTTCAGTTATTCCAGTGGCTGTGATGAAGAACCTCATCCTGCATTTCTAGCTCCTTCTAGTTTCTGTCAACCTTGAAAATACAGTTGTAAGAGGCACACCTGTCTGTTGGTGGAGCCCCATGACCATGACAAGGTGGTCAAAGAGGGCAGTGCCACTGAATGGGTGCCCTTGTGCCACCTGTGAACTTCTACCACATCAGGTCCAGCAATCACCACCTTGGGGGAAAGCAGGGTTCACTCACTGATCTGACTGGAAAGTCATCCTGCCAAAGAGAAGACTTAGTTGAGGGATGCCTGGACCAATGCTGTAGTTGACACAAGAGACATGATGGGAACACACACCAAGATAGCAGGGAGAATTATATCCTGCCTTTAGTCCGTCATGAAACTGCAGGACTGATGCACTTAGAGAAAAACAACAGCTCTAACCACTGAAGAGCTGTATTGCTCTCATTCAGGGACTACAGGTAGGGATGGCAATTCCTGACCCACAGCATCTCCCATCCACAGCTGCTTCCCATCCCCCAGATCTCTCCACACAGAGGAACTCTGAATTACAACACCACGGGTTCTGCCTTGCTCTGAGCCCAGCACCAGAGGAAAGTTTGGCTGGTTGCTTGAAACAAGTACAGATCGCTGTAATAATCAAGCATGACAGTAATATATCTGTGAAAAGAAAACCACCTACCCAAATTAACTATATGAAAGCCTTTTCCTGACATCTGTTTAAGGATAATACTACTATAGTGAGGGGTCACCCTTGCTCTAAGGAGAAACATGAAATGTAAGCACCTGAGAAATTAAGATCTGGGATTTGTTGTACACGTCATTCCTTTTTATGGATGATGGTCTGATCCAGGGAGGAATCAGCACAGACGTTCATCAGCAACATGAGAGAATGTGTCTTGAAAGGGACAACACACATTTGTTACCATGGTACAGCAGGGTCTGCTGTAAATCATCCATAACAAACCAGCCAGCAGCAGTAGCTCATGGGAGCTGGGCATTGCTAGATCGGCAGGGTAAATTTCTTTTGATGTCAGAGATAAGCCACATTTCATCACCTTTCCTCTTCACTGAGGGAAATCAGAAAAAGCAATAACAGGAAATATTCACTTACAGATACGTCTCTGAAATAGATGTTGAAGGACTGATAACAGAGGATGTTTGCAGAGAATTTTATAAACAATCTATAGAATTGCCTAAGAAACCAACACATCATAGCTTGTAAACCTATGCATACACTTAGCTTACACAGAATATGTGTGCATTACTGAGTGCACTCTTCTGCACTTCAACTTGCCCCCACTGCATTCTCCCAGTGGCAGGAACGTAAATACTATGCTATATGCTCCTGTGCTATGCTGATGCTACTGCTAGTATGTCCTTATATTTGCGTATCTTTGCAGTAAAGTGTGAAATGACCTTGAGAAGTCCAGATTTTTCCTCTAAGTCTGTACCACCTGTCAGTCTCAGGTAAAACTGGGTTGTCCTCTCGCAGAGGTCTACTCCCCACGTCCGACTGGAGCTCCATGGAGGTGGGCTGTGCAGTTTTCCTCTTGTTTCTAGGGCAGCTCTGCACTGATGATGCACAGAGTACCATGAAAGGCTCCCTGGACCTCAGACATACCTTTCATCTTGTCCCACTACTGTGGACAGACCAAGTTGTGCATTATCTCTGGGTCAGAATGTAAGAAAGTGGCTTGCTTCAGGGGTTTAAAGCAGAATAAAATGTCTCATCCCGCTACTGCGGAAAAACCAAGTTGTGCTGGGTCAGAATTCAAGACACAGCAGGCCTAAAAATGTCTTTTACTCATTGTTGGCAGCTACAAGTGTCTTGGCAAAAGGTACATCAACTACCATGATTTTTAGCTAAATATGAGGTTATAAGTCATGCAATGGCAAATACCTGGCCCAAGGCTTCAAGAAGAGAGAATTGGAGAAAAGAGAAAGAAAGGGAACAGAGAGAAAAGAAGAAAGCAAAAGAAACAAAAGAGAAAAGAGGGGGAAATAGTCACCAACCTCAGTTCCTGTGCTGTTTCTGTGAGGACCTCCAGTGGCTGGCACACTCCTGGACCCTGTTGGAGACATCTTTTATGCTTCCAGATCTGTGTTGGCTTGTCAATGACGCAGGAAGGGCACACCCTTACATGCGACCATGAAACACAGACACGCCTCTACTTGTGATACATTTACTTAATAATCCTCATTTGCACATTCATGGATGTCACCTGTTGTATGCATTTGGCCAATAATGAAGCAAAAGTTCATTTTGCAGTCATTGAAGAGTGGCATTTGTCCTGGGAGAAGGATGCCTCATCTCTTTGGGACCCCCTCTCCCCTCCTATGCCCAATTTATCTGCTTCTCAAGGTCTTCTGCTTGCACAGCTTATCAGTTCACATTCCTTCATTGGCAACATCTGTCCATGTTTAGTGTCTTTGCACAAAGACTAAGGCAAATAAAAATTACGGTCTTCACACACAGTAAGAATATTCTGTTTATTTATTTTCTTTGTTAACTCTGCAATTGGTTTTGTCCAGGTCTGCACTTCTTTATCTGGCCACTGGAGAACTGCTTATGGCCATAGTCTCTGGTACCAGGCCAGCACCCTCTCTTATCACCCCACGCCTGCATCTCTCCATGCTGCGATCCCATGCAAGGCTCTCATTCTTAAATCTGTATGTCCCAAGTCCTATTTTTCTCCCTTTCCTCTGAAAAAAACCACAAAAAAACTCTTCCTTGTCTAGCGAGCAGATCAAGTCACCAGTACTTAACTTCTTTTCTTCACTTGCCCTATGCCTACTGACACCTTACCCAGCTGGTCCCACCATCTGGAGAATGATCAGGATGGGATCACCACCAAGCCAGTGTGCTTCCCCACAGCCTCTGATCCTGAGAGGCAGAATGAAAGAAGAGCATCCGATTCTCATTCAGTATTAATCAGCACAGCTTCACTGACATTAATGATAACTGAACTTACGACAGATGTGAGAACTGTTAAAAATCCTTTTGTTCATGTACAACAGGAATTTTTACTTGCAATTCTACCTTTAAAATAATCACCATCTTAATTCTTTGAAACATGTTTGAATTTACAAGCAGATATGAAAAGCAGTTTCCTGGTCTCCTAGTCAGTGCCCAGTAAGGCAATCAGATCCTGCAGGACCACACGGTGGGTTCATCCTCATTCCCTCACCTTCACTGAGCACAAACACAGCATCTCTGAGCATCCGTTCTCCTGATGGGAATCCTCAGCGCCTCGCACAGACTTAAGGAAGTTAGGAGGAGGTGGAGTGGCATTTTGAACAACACTCCACAAGTTAATTCTTTGCCATTTGGGATTTGAAACCACAGGTTTTCTCTTTTGACTCAGGCATACAAAAAGTGATTAAAAATGTTCAGCTAAAATGGTAACACATACGCAAACTTGTGAGAGTTCTGCCCTCAGATGACTCAACTCTTCCCTTCCCACTGTGCCCCGGTTACTGTTGTTTCAGCAAAGAAGAAATTATCCACTCAGTTTAATAATTGTGTCACATCTAGGCGTGTTAATTAATAGCTCTGAGCTGCTATTGCTGGCTCAATAGCTTTAACATAATAGCCCAAGCTGCAGTGTCTATCTGGAGGGTTTCTCAGTTTGCTTACCTCCAGAGCTCTGCATGAGGATGCTGGAGGTATGTGGATCATGCCCATTCATATTACAAGTCAATACTAATGTTTAAATATCCCATTGAACAACTTGGTCTCTCTGTAGAGTGACGGCATAGTGGCCTCAAAACTCTACATCTTAATGTTGAGACCAAATTATTTTAAGCTGTAGCCTCTTAAGCTGTAGTTTCACAAAGAGCCTATAAGACAAGGCATGGTTTT
>NW_010210057.1:5568-16554 GCF_000695765.1 Mesitornis unicolor
AGGAATGCAAGTACTTTCATATTTTTGTTTTTGAAGTGCTGCTGCTTTGGCAACCAGGGCTAAAACTGGTATATTGGGCTCACTGATGACTAAGCAATCAGACTGAGTTTATCTCTGCACTCAGGTATTAGGGGGATAGTATGAAAAAGAGTATCTTTCTCTGGGTAGTGAAATCTTAAATTGGTTTTTGTGGCAGGACTTCTGCATAAGAAGAAATAAATGTCCTTGCCCCCTTTTCAGACCATATGGAAAAAGCTTGGACTTGAGACTTATCTTAAGTAGAAAACTCCTTGGATAGGGACAAGGATATGCAAGACTGTGTAATAACAGTAGTGAATGACAGATCTACAGAGTCCTAGAGGAAGAGAATAAGGTATAAAGGAGTAAGTCTTACTTCCCCACCCCATCTGCATGCTTTCAGTTCAGATTAATAGCCACTAAAGAATGGCATTGATACATTTATACAGCTAAAGCAAATCTAGGGAAGACTACGTTGCACAGACAAGCCCCAGATTTGGCTGCCTTTACCAGCGCATACTCTTGCCCATGGAGGAGATCTCCCCTTTGCAAATACCTTCTGCCACCTGGGACCTCAAGGCTGATTTCTCTGCACATATAGCAGATCTCTGGCTGCTGGAGAAGACCTGGCAGGTACTGCTGGCTGTCAGGTAACTTTGGCCTGAGAAAGGACCTGTTGCAGATAAGTCAATAAAGGCAGATTAAGAGGTCTGTCATGGGAAACTTGCCAGACAGGTTAAGAATTTAACTGAATTCATTGAGTTTTTGGGAGAAATTTTTTTTTGCAAATGTTCTATTTTTCTGTCAAGCAGAAATGCCTAACCTTTCCAAGTATATTTTAAGATCGCAATAATGATATCTATAAAAAGACCTATAAACTGAAATGCATTTTAATGTATGTTAATTGTTCTGTAAGCTTGGTAAGTATTGCAGTTAAAAAGCGTGGCATCTGAAGCATAAGAGGGTACAAACATAATGTACTAAAATCCCTCCAGCATTAAAAATTTTACTGTTGATGTTATGGATCTATTGAAGTTAATAACAGTTCTGGCTGATACCAGGTACCTGTTAACTCACTGAACAATTTTGACCAAACCTGACAGAGGCTCACGAGCTCCTGTGAAGTTCCTGTGTTTTAATAATCACTACTGACTGTAACTGTGGGAACAATTTCCTGGTGTTGGCAGAGGTGGCACAGCCTCTTCGATGCGGTTCACTAACAGAGCTAAAAGTCAACTTTTACGATCATCATTTCAGAAACTTCCATACTTATAAATAATTTTTTATTTCTGAGGAGATTATGCTTGGAAATTAAATGAGCACCTTGACCCAAAATAATCTATCACTACTCCATTTGTGTCAGGCAAAATGTGCCTTTTTAAACCAGATTTCTTTGGAGAGGTAACTGACAACAGAAAATTCAGTTAGACCCAATATTCTTCTAAGAAGTTACTTTACAAACACTTAACCTGCTTTCAATCTTTTCAAACCATATTTAACTGTCTGCTTTATGAATTAGTCAGGTATGAGTTTATGGATCTGCTAGGACATAAAATTAAAAAGTGATGTCATGAAGATAAAATGTGATTCAAGAGTCCACAGCACATACATACATGCCTTTAGTGCCAGCACTCCCCATAGTTGTTCTTTTAGTACTTTACACGCCTACTTTTGCAAATTTTCCTCTAGAGGGCTGTCAAGTAATTTGCTGCAGTTGGCGGTGCTGATCCTTCTTCTGCTCCTTGCTTTCAGCATCCCAAATCAAATACGTTGTGAAAGAGACATCAGACCTCTTGGCCAAAGGGAGAGTTGTTTAAGAAACTGGTGGTGAAGCTCATAATGATCAAAAGAAGCGTGGGGATAAGAAGAAGGGGTAAGAAGTGCAGCAGGAGGTCACCAAGCACATCTGGACCAAGGCTCACATACACCACTCTGCCATCTCCCATTGGAGACTGTGAGGCCTCCCCACTTCCACCCTGCCTATTCCACTGCTTCCCAATTTCTGTTTCACACTGGAAACAGAGATTAGAACAGCCTTCACTGGGAGGGGACTGCTAAATGAAAATTAAAAGTGTATTCCATTTACACAAAAATGGGATGGAAAAAATATTGCAGAAAGAATGTGAAAGGCTAAAAGTGCAGTTAAATTTTGTTTCCCCATGGAAAAGCTTTAGACCATACCAAATGACTCTCTTTGAGTGAAGGAAATGTAAGCATTTAAACTGAGATTAGTACAATGAACTTTGGGGTTTGTACATTTCCCTCTAAAAAATAATTACTCACTGGTTTTATTTGTATTTCAAAATATACAGAAAATTCCGTTTTACAAGCCTAGATTTTAATTTACTTTGCTGGGCATGATAAAAACCTGTTAAAATCTTTCTGAGTGATCAAGTGAGACTTGGATCCCAACGTCTTAGAGGCCCTTGGGTAAGCTTAAAATACATTTATTTCTGTGTAAGTGACTAGAGTGTGCGAAGCATTGATAGTGTAACACACCAAGCAGACAGGAGCGAGTGGGTAAGGGAAACTTATGGGAATGAAGCACTGACATTCTACTTCAAAACATGCATAACAACTTTAAATCTCATTTCCCCTTTCTGTAGTTACTTTTAATGAATTTGCTATTGTAGACAAAAGAAGTAGTCTCTGTTTCCATGAGATAATGTACCTGAAAGCCCCAAAAGCAAAAGTTTGTAGTCCCCCAGTTACAGTACAATTCTGGTTACAAGAACACGTGAGTTTTGTTTTTACATCGAGACCAGGGATTAAATTCAATTTTTTCTTCATACACACTATCTGGGAGAAAGCATCAAACCAAGACCACATTTCTTAAACATGGCCTATAAATACTCATAAATGCACAGTGATTGCTGTGTTATCAAAGCATGTACAAAGGAATAGCTGCAATTCTGTGTTGTTCTGTTAAGAACTTTCTTTTACCAGTGCTGCAAGTCATTTACAAGTGAGGTGGTAGTGCCCTCTTGTGTTTACAGAAGAATGGTCTGAATGGTCATCCCCTTTGAAATCACAAAGTGGGGAAAATTTATCCACTCCTGTCTCAAGCATCGGTCTCCCAGCCTGGCTGTGGGTCTGGTGTACGCATCTGACCAGCATTGCAAAACAGATTGCTTACGAGTTCAAACAAGGCTTCAGCCTCTTGTCTCGTCATGCAGCATCTGCCTCACCAGCTCTTCTGCTACAGCCTTCCAAAATTTCTCGCTGTGCACGGGTCCACGGCCCCGTCCTACGCAGGGTGTGGAGGAACACGGGCGGGAGCCACAGGCTGCCTCTCTGCACAACAATCCCTCCCAGTGCGGGCCGGGTGAGTCTTGCCTCTGCTGCAGAAACGTGGTATAAACCAAGAACAAGTCATTGCAGATCCTAGCGCAGCCTGTGAGAACTCAAAGCGGGGAGACAGGAGCAAAGGGACGTATTGAGCTGGACCCACAGGACTCCTGGAGGAAGAGGATGTGTGATTACTTAGTCTGCTTCCACCTACAACCAGTCTGGTGGGCTGGATAAGGCTTTCAAATGTTAGGACACTTGTAGTATAATATGTATTCATCATGCTAGAGCTACCTTGTTTTATCTCTTACTTGCACATAAGAGACAAACTTTACAATCAAGCTGTGTCACAAACGCCCACTGCAGTCCATGGAAACTACTTAAACATGCCAATAAACTGCAAGTTCTTCAAGAGAAATGAAACATACCAGTTAACATTTCCTGAAGTGAGATCCACTCCTTTCTTCATGTCTACTTATGCAAGACTAAGTGCATGCTTGAGTAACCCAAGCAAAGAAGAGAAAGAAAAAAGAAGAAAAATTAAACATATGTCACAACAGTTGGTTTAAATGCTGCATTGGCCCGAAGAACCAACATAATTTCAAGTAGATTATCTTACACTTAAGACAGCATAAAGCAGCACTGAGGAGCTTCCTTCTTCAATAATGCTTTAAAAGTTTCTTTTTCATTCTTGTAAAAGAGAGCACCATCATCAAAGGATTATTTTTAGTTTAGGTGACACAACTTACAGCACACTCTGGTAGCTTCTGAAGTTCTCTTTGCTTTTCCATTGTTTTAGAGGATTAAAATATTGCTCCACAGCTCCTATTGAATTCAGCAGAAAGGCTGTACCACACCAAGCCCATGGATCGGTAACATTTGTACCACCTGGCTCTGTAGCCAAGACATCAATAAAAAGCTGTTGGCGGACACTTTCCCACATGGGTGCAACATCAGGAGTTGTCAGATGGGCTAAGTGGGATGTCCACAGCTAGAAGAGGCCCTTGTCAAGACTGAAACACTTAAGACACCTACAAGAAACCTGAGACTGCATCTTCTATAGATGGTCTAGGAGGAGATGAATATGAAAAAGCAGGTAGGAGCTTCTGCCACTGGTGCCAAGTGTCCCAACGTCAGGCTGCCCATGGCAAGTGGGCTGCTGGTGTCTCCCAAGACCAGGTAGTGCCCAGACCTTTTTATACAGTGCACAATACCACAGGCTTCTACCTAGAAGCTGCTCCAGATGAGGTTGAGGGTCAGCTGCTCTTCCCTGGAGGCCTGCTCTCCAGTCAGATCACTGGCCTCTCTGAAAACAGCCCCAGCATTGTTTTTGAGAACGAATAGAGAGTCTCAGCAAGTGCATCTCCTGGTCATCCTCTCCTGGTCATCCACTCCTGGCTCCCAAGAGAGTCTGGCTCAGGGATTGCAAAGGATGTTGGTGGGAGTGCACGCTGAGACTGGCACCTATTGGAGATTAAGGAGCACCAGAGGGTTCATGTCTGTAATAGCCCTCCAGCTCAAGCTTCATACCACAGTTTCTCTGTTCTGCAAGGGCTCTGTGTTTAGAGACACTGTGTGCTCATTACCTCTGGTGGAGCAATTGCTTCTTGTCACAGGAACCACGTAAATAAATCTCACCTGCCTATTAGCTGCATAATCTGTAGCCAAGCAGAGCATGTTCCCAGTGCTGACAAGGAGTGGCAGCCTTGTCCCATATTTTCCCTGCACAGCATATGCAAAACTGAGGACCAGAAAATGGGATGGCCTTGTCTTATTCTACTGTCTGCTGTTGGCCAGGCAGAGAGAGCATGCAACTTCTGAAATGCCCAGGTCTTTCCCCTGTTGCCTGGAGGGCTTAGGTGAGCTCCTTTGAGTTTTGAGGAATATGCAAGAGAGCGCAGCCAGGCAAAGCAGGTTAGAGGGCAGGAGGGCCTTCAGCAGGAGGCACCTTGTCTGAGTACTTTCATCACACCAGAAGGACACAGCCCCACCAGCATCAGGAGCCCAGCTGCCAGCTCCAGTCAGGAATACCAGGACAGCAAATGTGTGCCCGTGTACACGGTAAGATTTGCAATACTGTAAGTTCTCTCCTAGGAAATCAGCAGTACATTAGTTTACTTTCTCAAGTTTACAAATAATTTACACAACTGAAATAGCTGATTAGTGGTTTTAAAGGAGTATTACCAGGGTTATAGGATTAACTACGTTGCCCTCTTCTTTCTGTTCTTTACAAATACAGCCTCTCACCTTCTAAAATCAGACTAATCTTACATATCCTAGGGCAGAGCATCACAACTGTCTTGCTTTACAGTACCATCAGCCATAAATTGTACCGCTCTGAATATCAACTGTCCATATATTAATTCTATTTAGACAGACATGATTTCTTTCTTAGAGTACAAGAGTAAATAGCAGCAAACAGTAAAAGAACAGACTTCTTAAACCTCAAATATTGTTTATTTTTATAGTAGAATCCTTGCATTTAGGCATAGTTAAATAGGTGCTACACTGCATTTTGGAGGGATCAAGTGTGAGGTTTACACATCATCTTTATTTAGCTGCTATCAGGAGACATCACCCTGTTTAGCCCTTTCCCAGCCCAGGGTGTGTGCTCCCACCACATCCCTTCTGTTAAATCTAGTGGTTCTGTGGTCGTAGTGAGAGTCAGTTCAGGTGGCTGATTTGCTAAAATACCGAAGCTGAATAAAAAAGTGTTTTCTATTGCACCAAGCAGCTGCTTGTTGTAGCATGATGATTAGCCTGTGGTGGTGACAGGGGAGGAGGGAAGAACAAGGTCATTTCTTTCAGCAGCAGCTCAGAAGTCGTACTTAACTGTAAAGGTAAAACACATCTATAGAAAGTGCTCTTTGATCTCTCTCTGTTTGAGAAGAACTTAGCTGCTAAGAGCAAGATACACTCACAAAACCTGCTAACACACTTCACTGTCCTGGAAAGCTTGTTATTTTTAAGAACAAGATGAAATGGAAACAAAATTCTACTATAAAAGATTTGAGAAATACTTGTGTCTATGCTGGTTTCATAGAAGGAAAGACATACACACCATCCAAAGTGAAGACTTGATGCAAAATTAAAAGCTATTAAAATTAACACGTTAGCACTGTAGATAATGCAGTTACATTTCCCTGTATCTTTACTATTTTTAATATTGGTATGTGTCTTAATACACATACTATGAGTAAAATAGCATGTATGCATATTTTATCTTCATACTTTATCAAACGAAACATTCCAAGCAGTTAAAGAAGTTTCCAAGAAGTCTCCACTTCAAAGGGAGTGCCTCTTTCTCACTCAGAGATCTGTGTTTAAAATATCTAGATTCAATTCCAGATACTGGAATGCAGTTGGTTCAACTAAACAACTTCTGTTTTGTTGCAATAGTTCACATGATACCTGCTTTTATAAAAAGCAAATTGACTACGTGTTGTTTTTCCTGATTCTGTATAGGGTGTGATTATAGGGTGTTAATAGTAGGTAAGCCTCTGAAAGATGGCAATATTAAGAACCGTTTTGGCTAAAAGAAATCATAAGATCAGCAGCCTTGCCTTCTGTAAGAACCAGAGGCAGCCCCTTGTTAAGAAACATGAAGATATATTTCCTATTTAAAAGTGAGTTTGACACTCAATTTGTCAAGGCTGTATAAATATGACAGAAAAGCCTTTTTTCCCCTATGCCTTGCTCATATGCCTCATCCGAGCCTGTTCATCTTGTCTCAAGGGTGAGCAAAAGCCAGCAAGACAAGCAGCAAGTATATAGCAATTAAATAAACCATATTATCTTTCAGTAATATGCTGTTTATGCAGAACGACATAGAAGAGATTTGAACTCTGAAAAAAAGGTGATGTTCCCAAGTTCAAAGACTCAGACTGAAAATTCCCTCAAGTGTTTTTGGGTATATTGAAATGCTACTGTAGTTTAAGATAATGAATGCTTCTGTTAAAGAATAAAACAGTTACAATTATCTACTCCTGGAGACAGCACACAGACCTTGGTAAACAGAGAAAAAAAATAGCTAATTTAAATTAAAATTATTAATATTAATTAGCTTGCCTGTCTTAATACATCAACTTCATTGCTCCTTTTAAGTATCAAAGTGCAGAGGGTTTGGGGTTTTTTTCTTGTATAAAGCTTAATTTTGCTTTACCGTTAATTTTAGCCATATATACATGGATTAGATTATGACAATAAACCAGATGTGTCAGTATAAGCAACCACTGTACATTTAGAAACTCTGCTGCAGAAAACCCACATATCCACCACAGCTGTACTCAACTTCAGAAAGGGGAGATACCTAAAACGTAAGATGCTTGTTAAAAACAAAACTAAAAGGAACATCTATGCACATTAAATCCTTGCAAGCGGTATGAAAACAAACTAAGAATGTTATCTTGAAGGCACAAAATCACCATTCAGGAAAGACTTGAAAAAGGGCAAAAGGAAGCCTGCAACAGCACATGCCAGTATAACGGTTTTCAGCCCATCGAAACTGTTAACACGTCCCTTTTCAAATTCATGAGGAACAGGAAGTCTGTTCAGAGAAAATTAGGCCATGCAACTGCATTAATATTTTGCTCCTGTGTTCAGTGTGAAAGATCTGAATTCCCCACACCAGACCACTTTTGAGTCATTCATTAGAGAAGTTGCTTCAAAGCTCTTGAAGATGCTGCAGTTTCAACAGGCACAGATGATGCTATAGAAGAGCCCAGTGAAACATCTGAACTGCCAATTGTGGTGTGCGAGCTCGCACTTGAAATTGCTCCGGTGCTAAAGAAAGGCAGGTAGCAAACAGGATTACAATGATCTGAAAAGGTTCTGGGGAAAACCAGGAAACAACAGCTCACTAAGCCTGACATTTCTACCAGGCAAATAAGTAAAAACCTAATACAGAAAGTAGAATTAGTCTGCATCTAGATAAAGGTGATCTGTCAGACAAGTCAGAATGCTTGGTAAACTCAAGTCATGCTTCTCATCAGCAAGCACGGGGTAATGTGTTAAAGTGTACAGATTCCCTAAAGTCTCTTAGCAAATGATTTTAGGCAAACTAAGCAGACATGGAATAAGAGGTAAAAGATAGGAAACAGAGGATAGAAGTAAATGGTTCATTTTCACAGTGGGAGAAAACTGCCATAGAAATCTGCATGACCTGTAGTGGTGAAGTGAATTGATCTGAGAAAGGTGTTATGCAGAGGGGTAAGAAATTAGTTATCATTCATTGCTGACACATAAAAAGCTGCAGGAGCTTAAAAAACTGAGTGGGTGTAACAGCAACACATGAAATTCAACGTAGAACAGTATAAAGCACTGCTCATTGAGAAAAGCAAACACAACAGCAAATGTAAAATGATGGGCTCCGACCATTACTGCTCAGACATGAGATCCTGCAGTTAGGACAGATGGTTCTGTGGAAGCAGCAGCTCCATGCACAACAACAGTGATATAAAAGGAATCCAAAGTTTAGGAGGTGCTAGGGAACAAAGAAGAAAACAGAGAACATCATCATGCCTCTGCGTAAGCCCATGTTGTACCTGCTTCTTGAATACACTGTGTACTCTGGGACTGCCACCTCAAAAAGAAACAAGAGAAAATTTGGAGAAGAGCAATGAGAGTAAGGTCAAAGGTAGGAATTGACTCCCATATGAGGAATAATTAAGTAAATGAGGTCTCTTCAGCCTGAAGAAGAGACTGTGGGGTGGGGGATCTTAATGAGAGGATGACTGTAGAGGGATGGATTGCCCCCTGCTGCTTCCAAAACTGCACAGTGAGCAGACAGACAGCAGGTACACAGAAAACTAAAGGAGGTGCATTTTCCTGTAGCACTAATCAAGCTGTGGTAATCCTTGCCGTTGTTACTGTGGTTCCTAAAATTCTACAAAGTCTCTGGGGAAGACTGGATAAATTTATGAGTAGAAAATTAATGGAGGATTGTTACATTCACACACACCAAAAAAACCCCCAACCCTACCCTCTAGGGCATCTCTGAGTTTCATATTCCCAGAGGATGGCAAATATTCAGGGAGGGATCCCTACGTGCTCGTTCTATCCTTACTCCCCTCCCTTGGAATTTACTTTTGGCTACAGTTGGAGGCAGGATACTGGGGGTGGTGGACCTCTGGTCTGACCCTGTACAGTTGTTCTCATGTTTTTATGGTCTCATTTATCATTAAAAAAAAAGCACTCATCTTTCTGTGACACTAAAGTGACTAAAAATTCAAAGAGAGGGAGCTGAGAAGAGTTTAAATAAAAAATTCTGGTCTCTGATAAACAATAAAAACAGAGCCAAAATCATCAGCTACATGAAATTGTTTCCCAACTCACACATTTTATGATGCATAATGTGAAATATGGCAAAGTCAGCTCAGGATTTTACAATTAGTGCTATCTGTTCTGAGAAGGAAGAAATTAAAGCTGCATACAATAGACTTCCTGCTGGGAAGGTGAGAGGGGAGGGGAACTCGGCATCCCAAAGGATGCACTGGTAACAACCCCAAACCAAACCAAGTGATGTGAGTCATCAAAAGCTGCAAGGCTACTGGAGAAACTCCAGGAAGCCAGACTTAAAATAGGAACAGGAGGGAAGTGGGGGGGAGACAGAAATAAGGAGAAAGAACAAGAAAGAAAACATTTAAAACAAGAAAACTTGGAGAGAGCTGCCTGGAGCTGAAAAGCCCTGGAGGTGGCCACACCACCAGCCTTTCAGGCCAGCATATCTTTGTGTGGGCCTCAAAAGAGGCAACCCAGCATGTCCCCAGTAGCTCATAACCAGTGCTGCCTTCCGCCCGTGCTTACACTGTGCATGAATGTACAGCTGTGGTGAGCTAAATTCAGAAATTATTCATCTATAAACTAACACTTTATGGTAACCAGCCTTATGGTTCAGACTGGCCTTAGGATCTCTCTGGGGAGTGGAGCTTGAGGATCAGATGTTGCTCTACAGCTTGCACCCTCATCCAGGCACCTGGGATATAGGCTAAAGATGTGGAAGCATGAGGGAGAGGGAAGAAAGGCAGCCAAGAAGGAACCTTACTTTTAAATACAATCTGCAGTTGTGGTGTATGTTTTTATTTTGGTTTAGTTAACTTTTTTCAGTCTCGTAATTGTAATCGTTGCCTACCTACAACAAAGATGTAATTCACTTAACCAGCAAGCTTGTCCAGTGCTAGCAGACTTAGGTGATGCTGAGAAACACAGGGCACATTTCTTTGGGGATAGAAAGTTTGCACGCAATGGCCATTCAGGCACTGCCAGTAAACCTGTACTCTACAATCTAGCTGAGAGATGGAGAGTTTCTTTGGCCAAATTACAAAAGCTAGTGTGTGGTAACGCTGCAAGGTGCAAAGCTCCCTGCAGTAAGTGCACACTCGTGTTTCTCCTGCAAGCTCACAATATAGAGCAGTACCCTGCAGCCCTGGACAGACCCTTTGTCACCTTGTTATTTATAACCTTCTTATTATCAATTGCAAACTAAAATAGTACTCATTCGTGCTTTGTGTAATATATTTTGGGCTTCAATTATGAGTCTCTCTGTTTTTCCCCCTGAAAAGAAATTCCATTCTTCAAGAGAATAACACATGTAAAAGCCCTACACAGTGTGCTGCAGAGAAGACGTAATTATTTAGTGCACAGGAAAGGAATGGCAAGAATCACAGAATCACAGAACGTTAG
>NW_010210058.1:0-1716 GCF_000695765.1 Mesitornis unicolor
CAAGCCTGGAGCGCTGCACCGGGTTGTTGTCGCTCCCTGTCTGTGGTGACAGTCGTCCTGTCACCACACAGGTTCTGCATCCAGAGGGCAATCGAGATGCCGAGAAGCCTCTTTCTGTTCAGATCTAAGGGCTGGGTGCCCCTCAAAGCCACATTTCCAGAGGATGCAGCCCGCTGTCTCCGCTGCACCCGCTGCGATGACTCACGCTTTCCATCACCAACCCGTTTCCTTTGTAACGGCTGCGGGCAAGGCCAGCAGATGCCACCTACCTGAGTAGGAGTCTGGGAAGGACAGGTAGCAGATACTGGTTTTCTGCAAGAAACAAGAACACGCAGTAAGAAAATCTCCATCCCCGCTGCTCCGTATCTTTAAAACCAGGGGGAAAAAGGGAAAATAAATGGTCACTACCTCTTTTTCTGTCAGCCTGAAGTCGTAAGGATACACCAGCTGCAAAAGAAATCAGAGCAAGTTAATCACTCTGCTCCCCCGTGACTTCTCCATCGATCCATAACCATCCCTACAATAAAGGCTTTCTTTTTCCCAAACGAATACATCCCCCAAGAAGGCACACCTTCACTCCGAACCCGCTGCAGAATCTGTGTTTATCCCAGCAGATCTGGAGACACAGACCAAAGGGCTCACATTTGACAGAGATTTTTAACTGGAGAGTCGAGCTCTGGTGAACAAACAGCCCCACCACCCCGTAGGTAACTTCTACGTACAGGTTCCTGATGAGCAAATGTGTCTTTTCTCTAAAGCAGGGCTATTCCAACGCTGCTCTTAAATTCTTTTCCAAGCAATATGTAACATTTCCCAAGCCTGGAAAGCATTAATATTCAATACAAGTTTACATATTGCCCCAAATAATGTCCTGTAAAGTCCTGGACTTTGTGTATTTCTAACTGCTGTGTGGAGAAGGGTCACTTTTTATACTGATTTTTTTAAAATACTGCTAAAAAGTCACCTACAATCCATTAAACCTACTAAATACATAAGGAAGGCTGGCTGAGAGGTAGAAACAGATTTCATAGCAATGAAATGAGGAGATAAAGGGTAGGGAGAGACTAAGAATGGCTTTAAAATGAAGCCTTGAGACAGGAAGAGTCACAGGAGGATGGCACAGGGGTGGTTCACAGTGACCAGAGAGCAGAAAATGGGCAGCAGAAGCAGTCTGGGAGCACTGGGAGCACTGGTTTAGCCTCCCTGGGTTGAGATCTGTAATCAGAAAGACGAGCCAGGGTTTATTTTGTGCAGAGAAAAGGTGGGTTTGGCACAGGATTGAAGATTTATGCTTCGTCAGCATTCCAGTGACAGCTGAAGTGGGTTACGTCCAATTTCTCAGCTGCATTTCAGGCAAGAGAGACGGTCAGGGACTGTAAAGCATCCAGTGAGCTTCGCAGCTGAACTCTGCAAATGCTGATCACACCAGTTCTGCACTCGCTGTGACCCAGTAAAAGGGAACTCAACGCAAGGCTGAGGGCAGAACTGCGGGAGCCACTGCAGAAGCAGCCACAGCCATGAGTTTAACGGGCAGAGGACGGAAGCCAAAGTACTTACAAACGTAAAGAAATGATCTACACAGCCTGTAGAGCACCGACTGAGTGGGAAATGCAAAAACTGGAGGGTTTGGATAAGCAGATGAGAAAGAAACCAGCACTGAACAACTGGACCACATCATAAGAAGTGTGGCCAGGGGGATCCTGCCCCTCTGCTCTG
>NW_010210059.1:0-2438 GCF_000695765.1 Mesitornis unicolor
AACCGAGCGATTCTGTGATTCTGTGAAACACTGCAAGTTATTTTTTGGGTGTTACAGCATTTGGTATCAGTGAACTGCCTTTCCTGCAGAAAAGAGGATTTTGGAGCCCTAAGCCATGCCGTGAGCTGCAGGACTCCCAAATCTGCTTGGTCTCCCAAATCTCTTGGTCTCCTGGATGTGGAAGCTGTGGGAGTCCCAGTGCAGCTCGGGAGCTGAGACCCCCAGTGCCTGCCTGGCTTTCTGCCATTCGAACCAGCAACCAGGCACGGCTCCAGGGGAATTCAGCCTTTATTTTAGTGGGAATTTCTTCATTTAGATGAATCAGGGTTTGTTTGTTTTCAGTTAATCATTGCTTTCTGACGAAGAAAACATTTTGTCAGAGAATTCCCAGCAAACTCTACCCACGATCCTGGATTTCAGCAGTGAAACTCAAAATCAGCACCGCTGCCCTCGCCCACCTCCGCACACGAAGCTCTTTGGCAGCTACAAACCTCTGCAAAGGTCCCTTCAGGGCACCTGGACCTTGCTGCGGATCAGTGGCACTGCAGAACACAGCACCCATGCTTTGAAATTTGGCTGTGGTTTTGCTTCTCTAGCTCATTCCCTCACTTTTTCATCTTTGGCATTTATTATAAAGCCCCAAAATGTTATTTCCCCCTCTGTTTGCCTCCAGAAGCACACTGGCTTGGCTGGTCTAATCTTTTCTGAGATAGCAAATTGGCTGCAGACCTCAAAAGTCCAAAAGCGTTGGCAGCTGCCACCATTTTGCCCCGAGATTCTAAAATTTGCTGGTTTTCACATTGCTCCAGCAACCAGACCAATGTGACAAGTACCAATTTTCACTTCCTTTTACTTCTGCTTCCTCATGGTAGCAGGAGAAAGAGACAGCAGAGACGGTGAGACCTCACTTTCTTTTTACAACAGCAGATTGCTGCATTCTTTAATGAGCAAAGGGTTTTTTCCTTCGGCTATTAACAAGATGCTTAAAAAAGGGAGACGTTAATGCAAACAGAAAACACAAACCGAATATAACTCATTTCTCTCAGGGCTTGTGGTTGTCTCTACCTACAGGTTTTCTACCTGTCCTTGGTCTTTCACGAAATGTAAGGTGGGCAGGGCATGGGCTGCTGGTATGTGCTTTAAAAATAATAATTAAAAAAATGTACTTTTCACTTCATAAGGAAGAAAAAAGAGTCTGCAGCCTGTTTTTTCCCTTCACACCATCCTATGGAAACGCACGCCAGCCCTGTGGCGCTCGGTGCAGACCCCTTGCTTTACGCTGGGCAACGATTTGGTGCTGTGTGTTTTGCCTTTTCAGCGTGGGAAAACACCAGAGGGGGGGCAAAAAAGTGCTCGTGCTTTCCATTTCTTGCATTAATCCTCTCAGCCGGCAGAGTTATCATTACCATTCAAATCAAATGATAACAAGCCCAGCCATCTGCTTAAAAAGCCCAGGCTGGTCATAAATCCACCGGGTCCCTTCGATTTAAAAGAGGGAGAAATGTTTGGAAGCAAAAAAAAAAAGGCTCTTATGCAACACCAGCCACCTCCCCTTAATCACCGACGGAGGGGGAGATGCGCAGCGGCTGGGGAGCCCCGTGTCAGTATTATTCCCTTTACATAACGTCCTGCTTTATTTGCTGATTGAATGGAGTTGCGGGGTTTTTTTGGTGTGTTTTTTTTTTTAATTTATTTTAACTGAACTTGTCCCTTGGATGCCAAAAGAGCTTAGCGGCAAATTGCAACCCTCCCCAGAAGAAGAGCAAACCTCACCCACCAGAAAACATAAAAACACAGATTCTGAGATTTGCTACGTGAAAATAAACTGGCGTTAACAACAAATAATCTGGCAAAGAAGGGATAGCAAGCAACGGGCACCTTGCTGACACAGAAAATGAAGGCCAGGATGGCAGGACAGAAAGTCAGAGCTCCCCCTCTCTCCCATCAACTTGAATCACTGCATATTTTCTTTACCCTCCTGCAGGGAAAATGTTTTATTGATAAGGCATCTCCTTGGCTTGTGATTACCCCTCAAGGGCTGAGGGAGATTTGAACCTGGTCAGCTTGACATCATGTCTAGACAGTCACCGTCATTGGCAAACACTCGGCGCACCTGAGAACAGACCAGCGAGGCCAAAGCCACACGAAATGGGGCAGGAGGAACCTTTAGGGGCACGTTGGACACAACAAAGAGACTGCAAGGAGGTTCACACACGAAGTCCTCTTACTGGATGCATGCACAGCTCTGCCCACTCCTGTGCAGGTACCCAGCTTTGCACAGGTTGATGTCATTAAAGCATCGTTCATGTTTCCTGCGTGCAGACTCGCAAGCACAGCCACCCTCGACATGTGTGTGTGCTCATGGTGCCAGTGGGGCAGCTGCCCCCCCCAGCTCCCCGTACACCCATGAACGCGACTGGACAGGGGTGCCTCGGTAG
>NW_010210059.1:2468-2722 GCF_000695765.1 Mesitornis unicolor
TGCTTTAAGGCAAACAGACTCAGAACCAGTAAAAACACGGCAGCTTTGGACCAGCTGCCCAAAGTTGGAAGGGGAAGGCATCATTTTGGCCTTTCAGTGAAGACTGCAGTCCCTTTTACAGCAGAACCCTGCGGTCTGTGATACAAATAACCACATATTTGCCCATGAAAACGGACCTACAGCCCTCACTCTACCCTCTCCCAGGGTAAGCGCACCCACAAGCACCAGTGCTTGGTCCATCAGCTCTCCCCTCA
>NW_010210059.1:2736-8546 GCF_000695765.1 Mesitornis unicolor
TGTGCAGAAGGAAAGGGAGGAGATCCTGAGATTCCCCCAGGACAGCCAGGCGCTGTGATTGCCCTTGTCATCTTTTAGGCTCACATGATAAAGCTGCTGTCTGCAGACCAGGCCGGTGCCAACCGCATTGTTGTCTGGGCCAACTCACGCCTAGAGGGCCCAATCCCTTTTGTGCTCTCCCTCTTTGAACTGGGTAGAAACCATCTCAGCAAAAACCTCTGGTATTTTTAGGCCAAAGCAGAGCTGTCTGAATGGCTCATGGCTGGTTCCTTGCTTGTCCCTTGGGAATGGGGCATGCAGAAGGCAGGGAGGAAAGGCACGGTCACAGCACGCTGTTTCACAGCTGTCCTCAGCGGCCTTGGATACCACAGAGAGCCTGCGGGGCAGCTTATTCCAGAAATAATGCAGGCCTGAAGAAACTTTACATCGAGGAGGAGTTCACTCAGAGCCACCTTTGCTAAGACGTGGGACCAAAGACCTGAGAGCAGCTTCCCTCTGGTCCTGGTTAGCAGCTGCCTGCCTCAGCCAAACATCCCTCACGCAGCCAAATGCGATAATTGTCTTGCTCTGTGCTCCCCAAATCTGCCAGCTGCGGCCAGTGCCCACTGTTGGCAAATCCAACCCTCATTATCTGCTCTCCACCCTCGTCTCTCCGAGGCGCCGAGCACCCACCGTAGAGTTGCTCCTAGGCCAATTTGTCATCGCCGGCATTTGTTTGGGAACGTTTGTTTGGAAGCACATGGTGGCAGGGTCAGTGGATGTTGTTGAGGTTTTTCCTCTTGTGCCTGGGGGCCGGAGAGCTTTGTGCGTTTCTCAGTATGTTAAACTCAATTAAAAATAAAAAAAAAATAATAAAAGAACAACATCAGGATAACTTAAAGCAGATGTGAACACAACAAGCCTGAGACCCTTCCGAGCACAAACACGGCCATTTCATTGCAATTCCACAAGGCTTTTCTGGCAGGCCTCCCCTCCATGTCCTACATTCTTTCATTCCAAGGAAGACAAACAATTCAGACTGGAGCAGCAAGGCACGTTTTTCAAATAAACAGGTTTCCTCAAACCATTCTTGCCTTTGTGTCACCCCAGTACGTGCATTCCTCTCTTAAAGCATCTCCGGGGATGATCTCCATGAGAATTTGTGTCACACCTTTCATGAAGCCGTTGGAAGCACCGCATGCAGCCCCTGTGAGCCTTTCACATCGAAGAGTTTGCACATCCATAGCCCAGCACAAGATCTTCAAGACCCGGAGTTACAGAGAATCTGTGGCATTTGTGGATGCTAAAACCAGGAACCCTGTGGAGCCTTTCACTGTTGGAGAGGAACATGGCTGGAAAGTGAAGGGCACTGATTGCTGGTGACTGGGGACACAGCCTCGGAAAAGCAGGTTGCTTGGTTGTTTCTGCTCACCACTGAAGAACAGGTAACCCCTATTTTACCGTACGGGTCTGTCAGTGGCTCAAACACAGGGCCATTTCTGGGCAGAAGCACAGTCTATAAAACATTACATGATTTCATCTCATCTCCGTCACTTCAACCCGTGTCCCTCAGTCTGGCGACTGCCTTGACCACAGTCACTCATTCCTTCTTCCAAGCTTCACCTTTCCTTTGTCAGCTGCTTTGACTCTGGCTTTGACTGCTCTGACTAATTCCTGGACTCTGCTTTGGCGCTGCTCATGAGCCCTCTGTAGCTCCACATTGCTCCACTTGTCTCTTGATGGGGAGAACCAAGGCCAAGTCTGAGAGGATTTTATTCTTTCCAAGTTTTGTTTCATGATATGTTTTCCATAATCTCCTCTGTGAGAAAGAGCAGGGGTTGTCTCTGGAGATCATCAGGCGATGAGTGGAGACAAGTCCAGAATCTACACTTGGGATTTAAGATTGTTTCTCCTGGACCTTCCACATATGAGGAAACAAAACGGAGGCAGACTCGGCTTATGGCTATGGCATTCTACCCAGGGTAAGGAGAAAAAGGCAGTGCTGGCCATTTCCATTTCAAATCAAGATTGCTTGGAAATGCACTGAGCTGCCCTGTGTGGGCAACTTGAAGGATTTCAAATGCCTTCCAGGCAAATGGCATTTAGCTTAATAAAACAGATCATAACTAATAAATAGGAGATGTACCAGACAGAATAGGAGATGGTAAATAGTAGATAATAAAATGGATTGTTTCACACAGAATAAATAAGAGGACTTAAGGTTGGCACGCCTTCTGCAGTGTGGGCGCAGAGGACAAACGGGAGGTCAGTCCAGGGGTGGACACTTTCAGTTCATAGAATCATGGAATGGTTTGGGTTGGAAGGGACCTTTACAGCTCATCCAGTCCAACCCCTGCAGTGAGCAGGGACATTGGTACCAGATCAGGTTGCTCACAGCCCATCAAGCCTGGCCTTGAATATCTCCAGGGATGGGGCCTGCACCACCTCTGGGCAACCTGTGCAGTGATCTACCACCCTCCTGTTGAATAACTTTTTCCTAATATCCAACCTAAATCTCCCCTTTTCCAGTTTAAAACCATTACCCCTCATCTATCACTCCATGCCCTAGTGAACAGCTCTTCCCCACATTTCTTATAGGCATCTTTCAGGTATTGGAAGGTCGCTGTAAGGTCCCCCAAGTCCTGCCACTTCCTCCCCGGCTACAACAGCTTCATCACAGTGCTCAACGCTGCAGTCAGCAGGGCGCTTCCCCAAGTGGGACACAGGTACAGATGTGATGGTTGATGTGACCGGATCCCAGTGCCCTCGTGGAAAGGCTGAGGCAAGAGGAAGGGCATGGCCCTCCCAGCCCACCTTGTACAGGAGCTGGGCTGCTGCAGCCTCTAAGGAGAGAAACATCTGCTTCAGCCTCCTAATAGGATTTTCGTATTCTTCATGAGCTTAACATGGGAAAATAAGTACAAAAAAAATAAATTGATCATTCCAAATAATGATGATGAAAAATCTTTAAATCTCCCAAATCCCTCTAAATCCCTTTACGGGACTCTGTATTTCTCACAGTAAGTTCCTTCGGTTAATTCTGCCGCTGAGTTAAGGCACCCAGAGGAAAAATAAAAAGGCCGTGCTTGAAAAACAGTTTTCTTTGACTGCTGGACTTCACAGGACCTGAAAAACCACAGGACAAGCACCCCAAGTCAAGGACAGCTGCATAAACTTCCTGAGCACAAGAAATTAATCATAATAAAAGGCTTTTAATATTTTTTTTTAATACAGTTAGGTACCAAAGATAAAATGGTTATTTCCCAGAATTGTTCCTGTTTGGCACAGTTCCTGATTGCTTAGATGAAAAACTCTTATTATTGAGCTTTTGGTAACCTCTACCCCCAAAATCTGGGGAATGTCTTACATGGAAAATACAGACTGCACTGAAATTGCAGCCATTCCTGGCTTGTGCATTCCCTCGCACCGATATTCCTTCCTCCCCTTCAGCAACTCGCCCCAGGGCCACAAAGGCTGCTTCCAAGCTGACTTCTGGCCAGTAGGAACGCTTACTGAAAGTTGGAAGAGACTGAATCGAGCAAAATAAATCACTATATAATATATATCACTACCTATGTTTGCCTCTAATCGCATTGGATGGCAAATTGCATGCTTATGGGTTTCGGGCTTTTCCCCTATTGATTGGTGCTCCAGATATCCCTGCTTGCAGTGCTCAGAAGCTGCTTGCTGCCAATATTGGTTTCTAAATGGTTCTACAACACAGAACCATGGCTCCACTCTGCCGTGTGAGCACATAGCCAGGAAACGAGCACTCGGTGCTTATTGTCTGGAGCCAGCCCCAAAAGTGACTTGGGAACGACTTGGGGTGCTTGTCCCTTGGTTTTTAGGGACTAAAAAGCCTAAACCTGAGCAGTGTCCCAAATACAAAGCTGGGAGGCAAACACTACACTTGATCTGTAATGGCCTTTAACATCAAAAAGAACACATAACGCTATTAAATGCAGGAGAGGGAACTGATATTTGGGGATAGAGGAGGAATTGCAGCTCAATTCTACAGGGCAGTCACTCCGAGGAACAGTCCCTTTGAAATTATCACGCAAATCTGGAGGCTGTTCAGCAATTTCAGCTAAATCCTTCAGGCTTGTGCACACAGAGAGGTAAATTCAGTTTCAAGCAGTATGGATTAAAAGCAGAACGGTTATTCCTGACTCATTCCCTCTGTGGTCACTCCTGTTTCAGAATAAAGACGCCGAACTCTGAACCGATGCAGCTCATCCTCAACCTGGTTGAAGTTCATGAGGAGTCGGGCAGTCTTTCCCAGCTAACAGAGAGAAAATAGGTTGGGAACAGTCAGGAGTTGCTTCACAGGCAGTCAAACCCTTCCTAGGTCAGAAAAAACACCTGAAATGTGGTATATTTACTAGATCAGACTCAGATATCAATTATGCCATTAGCAAGTTCAGGATAATTCTGTTTTCTTCCACAAGCCAACTTTTGATCTAACCTGGTGTAACCATGATAAGGATCTGACCACTGACTTGAGAGGAAGTTTTTCCAAGAACTGGAGGAAAAAAGAGTTTTCAGGCCTTCAGCAACGACTCAAGGGGAGTCATTTGCACAGGAAACGGTGAAAGCACTGACCCTGTACTCCCAGTTTAATAGTTGGTGATTTGGAAAGAAAGTTTCAGAGGAGGGAAAGCACTGAAGGTCTCGAGTTGCTTGCAAATTTTTTAGCTAGGATTTGTTTTTAATCTGTTGTAACAAGCAATGAGATGTTTTATGAATGTTTCCTACAGATGGAAACATCTAGAAACTGGTCACTGTGTTTCTGTAAGTCACCAATTTCCCCCTGAAGAACAGAGCCGCCTCCAAAAGGGAGCACGGCAACTCTTTGAATGCTTACGGCAACACAGCAGGGCAGGCTAAGACAGAAAGTAAAGGGAAATTATCTGGGATGGACTATCTGGTCCTGTAGCAACGCATTCAGACAAACTCCAGCAAAACATCTCCCTCCTCCTGCCCTGCAGGCAGAACTTTGAACCTACCAAATCCAGATCCCCCTCTCGCCACAAGCTCTTTCCATTGCCAGGCCATAACCAGGCCTTGTGCAAGGTCCGAGTGGATAATGCCCCGAAATACCTTTAGAAATCTCTGTGTAGAAGAAAGGAGGAATTAACTACCGGCCTAGAAAAGTGAGCATCAATAAGGGAATCTTAACAAGCTGGAAGGTTTAGCCCAAAGCAGCTTCCCATTTTCTGCTGTCACTCTCAGACTGGTTTGCTGCCACGTCCAACAGGACTATGGGATTGTTAATAACACACAACAACTTACGGAGCTCTCAGATCAAGCAGATTAGACCAACAGATAGGTCAAGTAATTTGAAAAAATATATCAGTGAGGATCTTTGGGTGGTAGACACCATATAAACACCAGTCACGGTTATCTCCCGCGTGTGAGGCACACAGAACAAGGCTAGGGGGCCCGTCACCGGGCTGCAAACGGACAGAGATGCCAAGCTATAAATAATCTGATATATTTTTACATTTGTTGTGGCAAAGTCAGGATGGTCGTTGTGATGCTGGGACATTGCTGGGGCTGTTTTCTAATTATAATTAGATTCTGTTACTTTTCCAGTGTCATTATCAGAGACACAGTCACGTGCGCTCGCTGTTAAACCCTGCTGCCCCTACCAATTATTCCAGGCACAAGGGAACTCCACAGGCAGAGGGGAAATCATTCCAGTGCCAGGAGCGCCTCCTCCCGCTGTCGGATCTTGGGTACCTTTCTCTGTCTGATACCGCCATGGTCCACAGCAGGCACGTGCTGGAAGATGCTGCAACTGATTTTCACAGAATCACAGAATCCCAGAC
>NW_010210060.1:0-1834 GCF_000695765.1 Mesitornis unicolor
CGACGCCGGGCCCCGCCGCGTCTCCTGCCCGGGGAACGGGGGCCGGAAAGCTGCGTCCCAGAGCAGTGCCCAGTGCCACGCCTGAGGGATACACCGAGGTTTCTTAGAAACCAGGCACACGGTAACCACGGCAGAGACTGAGTTTACACAACAATTTATTCATCAGAGGAAGGGACAGAAGGGGGCAGGGAAGAGACAGACTGGGAAAAGCAAGAGAGGGCCCACAGAGGAGCACACAGACAAGGAAAACCACAGCAGGAGCCCACCACGAAAGGTGGTGCAAACAACAGAGGGGAGAAGAGCTGGGATGATTTTCAGAAGCCAAAAATCCTTTCACACCCATCTGAAGGGTACAGCAAACTCTGAGCTCCCCGAAAAAAAACTCCAGTGATGAGAGAAAAGAACAGCCTGGGCTGGCCAAGGAAGGAGCAGCCCAGCAGCTCCCGTGCCTGCTGTCAGTGCGAGTGGGGGTGTTTCCACACCAGGATGGCCCCATCCGCACTCACGCTCACGATGTACTTGTTGCCAGGGCACAGCTTGACACGGGTGATGTTGCCACCGTGGCCCACTCCGACGTGAGTCACTGCGGCCTCGATGTAGTCCCACAGTTTGACCAGGCGCTCATCGCCACCTGCAAGGGACACAACGCAAGACCAAATGACAGCACCCACTTACGCTGCCTTTCCTTCCCAGGTCATGCTCTCCTTATATTTTTGGCTCTGTTCCAAATGAACGCCTTTTTTTTAATTACAACCCTTTTTACGTCCCATCCTGTTATATCACCAGTAAACATGTGAAAACCTCTGTACTGTAGATGAACCCTCAGAGCTACAGTCCCAAATAAACGATTACAATTTGATTTCATTTTTGTTCTGCCTATGGACAAATTGGTTTGGTAGCAATGGGGGCACTCCATCGCTGCTCTAGGACTGCAGTAGTTCCCGTGTAAGCAATTTGCATGCGGCTGTGGGTAGCAGCTTTATGCAAAAGGTGTTTTTCATCCATCTCACATTAAGCGATTGCATACAACAAGGTTAATATTTTAGAATTAGGTCTTTGCAGTAATCAGATAAGAATCATAGAATGGTTTGGCTTGGAAGGGACCGTAAAGATCATCTTCAAGTTGCCTTTTATGAAGGGAGAGCTGAGCACACAGCTCCTTCTGCTGGAAATCCCAGAGGATGATGTATACCTGAGGTGCAAAGCTGATCAAAGCCAGAGCATTAGATAGAATAAACATTATCCAGCTTGGAGCCCATGGAGTTGACTTGTCCAGAAAAAATGTGCACCCCATTCCTGGATACAACGATGCTGACGTTGTCAGTGCGGCCTTTCAAGAAAGTCTGCTTCTTGCTGTCCAGCTCTTGAATGACCACAGTGCAGCCCAGGGGATAGAGAATGTGCTTCTTATCAGGGTGGCAGCTCAGGCCACAGGGTACGTGTCCTGCAAGAGCCCTAAGCTGTGAATGGCCAGGGAGGTGTGAGAAACACCAGAATGGCTCACCTCGCCTCCAGCATCCTAAACTGGTACAGACTAGGTGGAGCAGACTGGGCCTAAACTGCAGGAGGGGACCTCAAATGTCACCAAAGGCAGTGCTCGTGATCCTGTTTCTGGCACCACATTCTTTCCACACCACCACGATGGCTGACTGTGGAAGGGATGATGGCAAGTGGTGTTGCCCTGGTAGCACAACCTGACTTTTCAAAGTTCTTGGAAAGCTGGAGAAGAAGGAAAGCTCCTTGCATCCCTGCAGCCAGGCTTGCCCTGATCCTTCTCCCGAGGGCTGGCAGGGAGGCAGAGGCTGTGCTGCAGGCGTCTCTGACTCGCTGCAGT
>NW_010210061.1:0-286 GCF_000695765.1 Mesitornis unicolor
CGGGCTGGGAGAAGCACCCCGGGGACCCCAGGACCCTCCATTTGTGCCAAACCACGAGAAATAAAAGTCGATGTTGGGAGGAGGGAGCCCCCTTGGTGTATGCAGGGGGTGGTGGGCAGCAGCCTCCCCTGCTCCCCCATTCCCCGTGCAGAGCAGCTGGGCTGGGTGTGCAGAACTTTATTTCCTGAGATATGGACACACGGACAGATGGGCACACCCTGACAGACAACCACGGACAAATGTGATGGCCACGCTCATGCATCCAGTGGGAACCCCCCCCCAACAC
>NW_010210061.1:306-521 GCF_000695765.1 Mesitornis unicolor
GGGAGCCCCCAGCCTGGGAGGGGAGAGATGGGCTCTGCCCAGGGACACACTGAGAAGGGGTTTTTGGGGAGGGGGGAAGCTCTCCCAGCCCCACAGCTCAGGACGGGGGGGGACCCAGCCCCCACTGCCCCATGGAGGGGACACAAAGTCCTGTGGGGCTGGCAGCCCCCAGCCCAGGGGATGTTTGCCGAGCAAGGCTGAGCTCTGCCACCATC
>NW_010210061.1:536-1002 GCF_000695765.1 Mesitornis unicolor
GACCCCCGATCTGCCCCCACATCCTCCTGCAGGGCCAGGCCTTTCCTCCAGAGCACAAGGGGCAGGGGCCGCATGCTGTGCCCCCTCCCAGCATCACCGTGCCAGCCAGAGGGGGCTGTGTGGGAGCCCCCCAGGGATCAGACACCCCCCAGCTCATTCTGCAGGGGTGAGGGGGTGAGACCCTAACAGGGGGGGCTGGGGAACACATGCAGGGCACAGCACCGCACACAGAATATGGCCTCGACAGCCAACCACTGCTAGGGGAGCACCCTGCACTCCAGGCTGAGCCTGCCCCCCGGGCCATGCCCAGCAGCCCCAGAGCTATCTGCCTTTCATGAAGCCATCAAGGACGCGGTCGCTGCGGTCGGAGAGCCAGTAGCCAGCCATGGCAGCCACGGCCCCGATGAAGATGGCGGTGAAGACCATGTCGCCCCTGGCGGGCAGCGTCGCACGGGGGCCGATCATA
>NW_010210061.1:1024-1465 GCF_000695765.1 Mesitornis unicolor
ACCACCTCGTCGTCCGTCACGTCATCGAAGAAGCCCTTCTCTGGGGCATCTGCAAGGATGGGGGAGGGTACAGAGAGGTAGGCAGAGCCCCCCACCACCCCCTGCACCCCCTTCACGTCACATCTTACCAGGGGGCTTATCCTCCACGCACTGCCCGTCCCGCCGGACGTGGCCGCGGGCGCAGACGCAGCGGTAGGCGCGTTCTCGCACACCTCCTGTGCCCCTGTGCACACCGGCTCCTCGGCGCTGGTGCACTCATCCACGTCTAAGGAGAGAGGCAGGGCTCAGGGGGGCTCAGGCAGCAGGGAGAGGGGCAGAGCCGCCCCCTCCCCAGCCTGTGGGGGCCACTCACCCAGGCATTTGGCTCCGTCCCGCCAGTAGCCCTTGTTGCACTTCTTGCAGCGAGCCGGCCCAGCGCCCATGCAGCCAATGCAGGCGGTG
>NW_010210062.1:0-6789 GCF_000695765.1 Mesitornis unicolor
ATCCCTAACGTTCTGTGATTCTGTGATCTACCCTGTCAGAGCACTATTAGACTGACTGTCAGTCATTACTACAAAAGAACTGAAGATTACAGGTTGAAAAAACAGTAATATTAATTCTGTTTTGTGCACTTAGAAGATTTTAAATATACATATATATAAATGCAAAGATGCCAAAAAGGCATATACCTGTTTGCCAGGTGTTTATGCTTTAGCAGTATAGTCAAACTGTGGAAACCTTGATGTCCTTGACTCAACTAATTAAAAAATGCTTAAGCTATGACTTTAAGTTTTTGTTCATTACATTAGTGACAAATGCTTCTTCAGTAATCACAAAACAACATAGGAGGTAGGGGAATTCAGACATGGGAGGTTCAATAATTCCTTCTGTTTAGTTCTTAGATTTACAGAGAGAAGTATGTGTTTTAGAGCCCTACTTTTGCTACACCTATTCAGAAGTTCATAAACTCAGTTTTGTAGTGCACACAGAACCATCTTGGTTAGATGAGACTTACCACAGAGATTTAGGAAGCTCAGATGCTGTAAAACTGGCAAATAGAGAAAATCTGATTCTCTTTGTTGTAGTTGACATTAGGATAACAAGGATATGAATATGGGTTGATATTTTTATAGGCATGCAGACAAGAATGTTAAATCTCTCATTTTATTTTTTGCTCTTGCTGATTAGTGAAAATGAAGGGTGAGATATGACCTAGGGAAACTTCAGATCTGACCAGTAATTAAGACAAATTCCAGACGTAAAATGACTGCCTGATGTTTAGAAATAATTAAAGGCTGAAAAACACTCTCTGTGAAGGAGCTGGAATAAAACAGCTCTTCAGAAGATAAACAAAAACATTAGAAATTGCTTTCAGTAGTTCTGCTGGGAGGTTGATTGTGCAACTGCCATTTTTGTAAACATTGAAGTTGTTTGAATGAGTGTCTTGACTGCAGCAAACAGGTGTCAAAGGGCAACTGATCTTGCTTCCAGCTGTGTGCTAATCACACTTATTAATCTGCTTTATAAAATTTAAATTTTGGGCTTATTTTTAACAAAGCAGAATAGTTATTGCTGGTATTGCTACATAATGTATGCAAATGAACAAACATTACCTTTTGCTGTACACAACTCGTGAGTGGGTTTGTTGGTATTTTATGATTTATTCTTTTGTATCTGTGTGTGCAGAAAGAAATGCCTAAGAGGGTCCATTTATTCAGGTTTTTGCTTTCTTTTATTTATTTATTTATTATTTTTTTCCTGCAGTTGAGCTGGGGGAGAGAAATTCAGGCTTTTCTTCAAGACCTAATGAAAATGAGCTGACAGTGTGCTTATTCTCTGATGCCCTTTAGAGAAACACCAACAGGAGCATTTTACTCAGGGAGAGGGCCTTATCAGAGTTGCTGCAGAGCAAAGGCAGTGCAGTTCTCAAGGAAGGTGATTGAACAGGGACATTAATCTGTTTCACAAACAGAAAACACTCTATGTACTGCAGCACCTCGGGTTGCTGAGGCACTCTGCCTCTTTTCTGCTGCAAGTTTTTATAGAAGCATAGAATCATTTAGGCTGGAAAAGACCTTTAAGAACATCGAGTCCAACCATAAATCTAACACTGCCAAGTCCACCACTAAACCATGTCCCCAGGTTCCCCCTTAGTTCCTTCATGTAGTAAAAACCCCACCTCCCTTATATGTACCATTCTTCCAGGATCAGGAGAGTAAGAACTACGAATAAAACATTTTTCTTGCCCATGGAAGTGGTAGAGTCACTATCCCTGGAGGTGTTCAAAACATGCGTAGATGTGGCACTTCAGGATATAGTTTGGTGGGTATGCTGGTGTTGGGTTGATGGTTGGACATGAGGATCTTTGAGGTCTTTTCCACCCTTAATGATTTGATGATTCTATGATTCTTCAGCAGTACCTCTTCTCTTCCACCTGTACTACCTTCTTTAAAGTGTTACAGTTTGTCCAGGGCCTCTTTATAACTTGTTTCTTAATAGTTTTCCTGTTAACCTCTACATAATGCTGTTCATATTTCCCTAACGATCTAAAATCTTCTAGCCTTCTAGACACTATGGTATCTGTCCTGCTGCACTTCCTCAGAGTATAACAGAATGAGGACTATAGGAGATAGGTTATTTGCACTGTAAGCACAGGGGAAGTCAGTGATTGCCTAAAGCAATGATCTGCCTGGGAGGGTAAAATGACTACACGAATGGATTCAAATACCTGAAATTCATCCTAATAAATGATAAACTTCAGAGGTTAAGCAAGTTTATTAGTATTAATTTAAAATCATGCAATAAATGGAAATACAGTATAACACTGGTCTCTGAAGCTAGTGCTGACTATTGAATATGTCTTCCTTCTTTGGATGTTATAAGATTAACTTGCTTTTATCAAGATGACATGATGATTGACAGACAGAATGAACATAGACAAAATATTTCCACAACTATTAGATTTCAATGGATTCTTTTAATCCACCTTCACGTTACCTTTGGGTTTGTTTCTCACAGATTTCCAACTCTTGCATCTTCAAGAGAAAACGTTTCCAGACAATGGATTTCAAAACACATTTCTGCAATATGTCTGAAATTGTCCATGAATTGCCAAATTTTTCAAAATAAAAATTGTGCTAGAGATACTTTGTACATATTTTCATTTATCCTCTTTTTCATCTTTGCTTTGACAAGCCAAGCTAACACTTAAAAGCGACAATGGCTAATCCCATTTCTTTGGAAATCAAAACTGCAAACCCTGTCACAGTAACATGAATTCAGGATCAGAGTTTTGATTTCTATAGACCCCAAAAGGGCTTGCAGCCTTCCAGTTCCAGGAAAGCTGTGGACGGACTTTTTACAAGGGCAGGTAGCAATAGAATGAGAGGGAATGGTTTTAAACTGGAAGAGGGTAGATTTAGACTAGATATTAGAGAAGAAATTCTTTACTGTGAGGGTGGTGAGACACTGGCACAGGTTGCCCAGGGAAGTGGTGAATGCCTCCTCCCTGGAAGTGTTCAAGGCCAGGTTGGATGGGGCTTTGAGCAACCTGGTCTGGTGGGAGGTGTCCCTGCCCATGGCAGGAGGTTGGACTGGATGATCGATCTCTAAGGTCGCTTCCAACCGAACGCATTCTATGATTCTATGTTTAATTTTAAAAGTTAAAATGATAGGATTCAATGTTTTTATTTCTTTCAGTAACAGCAAATTCTGATCAGACATTATAAATTGTTAGTAAAAATATATTCTATGTGTAGACCTGCAACAAACAATACAGTGGAAAGAATGGATTTAGGATGCCTTACAACAAAGCTTTGCATAATTTAAAAATAAAAGCCCTGAAATGTTTATATTTGCTATCTTCCTCTACTGCATCTCTTTCACTTGATTGCATAAATCCTGCTGCTTGTCCAGGGGCCAGAAAGCTTTAAGATTCCAGGTCACAGCATGTAGCACATAATCACAGTTTTATATGAGGATGCAATCTCAAGTTAATTTAGGACTCTGATAATATGCCATGTCTATAACATTGAGACTAATTTACTTTTTTTTTTTACAGCCTTTCCTTTTGAGATTCTTTAAAATAAATTCATATGAGTCACCTGGAAATAGAGTACATTGAATTATTTAGCTCAACGCATTAAATCTGTTTTAGTCTGGATGCATTTATTAATCACTGTTAGTCCTTATGAAATACTTATGAAATACAATCTTAGCAAATAATGATGTAGTATGCAAGTAACTGAAGCTGAAGTAAAATATATTGTTTGGGTTTGTGACTGTTGTACCAAGAGATAATTCATTGTTGATGTCATAAATGAGGGGAGATCATTATTGGTTTATGTCAAAATGGTGCTGAAGTTGGCTTGCTATAGCTGTGTTCTTCATTGCCATATCTACCTCCTTTCCTATCCTACCATCCAATCATTATTTAGTAACTGTAATAACAAGAGAAATAATAGAACTTCCTCTACTGTATCCTGTCACACTACTCCTCAGCTCCTACTGGGTAGAAAATGAAGTAGGGGAATAGTAAAGCACAGTAGTATTTTTATTCTCCAAGTAGTTCAGTGTGACGGTTCTCGCTTTCTGGCTCCTGTTCTACAGCAAGGTCAAGAAAATCTTTGTTGTGTTCTCCTTTCTAATTGCAAGTCTCTCCTCTCCCTGCCTTCTCCCAGTGGTGACTGCAAAGATGTCCATGGTGTTTTACAAACTTTATTATTTCTACCCTTGGGTTGCAGTAACAGATGGTGAGGAAAAGAAATATTGCAATTCTTACCATGCCAAGCTAAGGTTGGTCTTGGCTCTGCTCAGCTTACTGTATCTCAAAAATAGCTGAGAAGTGGCAGTAAGGGAAAGAAATCATGAATATGTAAACTTTAAAACATTTTTATGTCACATCCACTAGAGATCACAGAATCACAGAATCACAGAATCACAGAACGTTAGGGATTGGAAGGGACCTCAAAAGATCATCTAGGCCAATCCCCCTGCTGGAGCAGGAACACCTAGATGAGGTTGCACAGGAAGGCGTCCAGGCGGATTTTGAATGTCTCCAGAGAAGGAGACTCCACAACCTCTCTGGGCAGCCTGTTCCAGTGCTCTGTCACCCTCACTGAGAAGAAGTTTCTTCTCAAATTGAAGTGGAACCTCCTGTGTTCCAGCTTGTACCCATTACCCCTTGTCCTATCATTGTTTGTCACCGAGAAGAGCCTGTCTCCATCCTCGTGACACTTACCCTTTAACTATTTATAAACATTAATGAGGTCTCCCCTCAGTCTCCTCTTGGCGAAGAGATCACTTGGGATGTGCAGTCAGACTGCTTTTATACAAAATACTCAATCTTACATAGACACTGACACCAAAACACAAATTCACATAATCTGCTATGTAAAACTTCACTTTACTCATGGCTTCCTTTGAGGATCAAACTCCTAAAGAGCATCGTGGCTTTTTTACAGCAGGAAGGCAATCCTGGTCAAGCAAAACATCTTTCAGCCATGAAGTCTGTACAACCACTTGATTTTCTGGGTCTCACTGACATCTGCTTCAACTCTTGAAGTTGAGTGGTTTTGCCTGAAAGAGCACAGGAGGAGAAGGATCAGCATTTTATGATTATCATAAAATCACAGAATCATTAAGGTTGGAAAAGACCTCTAAGATCATCAAGTCCAACCGTCAACCCAACACCACCATGCCCACCAGACCATGTCCCCAAACGCCACGTTTAAATGTTTTTTGAACCCCTCCAGAGATGGTGACTCCACCACTTCCCTGGGCAGCCTGTTCCGGAGATTAAATATGGTACAGCTGCTCATGGAGAAAGTCCAGTGGTGCTAAGGCTGAAGAAGAAGAAATCTGCACTGGCATTATGTAATTCACATTAGACATACGGACCTTGTTCAGCACACCTTAGTTTCTATTTTTAGGTACAAGCTCAGAAACTACAATTGGTAAATTAGGTTAGTCAAAGTAAGCAAGAAAGAAGGGAGAACAAAAGAAGCCAATATTTTACTTTTGGTTCTGTGCTCTTTTTTCCCATTTAATGAATATTTACTATTATTATTTTACAAGTACTGTACTATATTCTTAATGGCTTAATAAAAGAGACAGAAAAACTTGTTCTATTTTAGAGATACAATACGTATTCAGGAGGAAGACAAAAACCAAGTCTTGTTCTACTGCTATTCAACATATTTTTGCTGCTGAGCTCCCCTGCTGTATCTCACAAGACGACTTTTCAAATGCATTCACTCAGATTTCCCTATAATGAAGAGAACAGCATGGTATTTATTTCATGTTAATCATTCCTCTGACTTGCACATAGAGCTAATTTATTTGCAGGAAGTGACATGTCCTTAAAACCTTTTTAAATACTGGCAATGTGGAGAAAAGATTAACTAGGTGTGTGGCAAGAAAAATGTCCGTATATATTTTGGTGAAAAAATGTAGCGAGGAAGGTATTTCTTATGTTGTTTAAAATAATTGTAAACCGTTAGTCTTCTTTATATTTCTCTTGAGCAGGACTGTTTATATTCATGGACTTGTAAAAATATGTTGTACAGTTTTAGTACATTTGAAGCTACAGGAAGAAATTCGCTCTAGGGTGTGTAACAATCTAGTATAAATTGCTATCAGTATGGAATCATCTTTTATTATTACCATAACTATACTGTAGACAAAGTTGCATTTTTTCCCTCTTAACTTGGGGTTGATAGCTATCAAAATCAAACTGTGACATGCTCCTTTATGCTTGCTGCTTTGCCTCATGTTTAACAGTAGTTTCCTGGAATAAAATGAGAGAAAAATGTGAAAAGCATTGCTACTGGGAGTAATTGTAATGCTGAATTTTGCAGTCCAACAGGTGCAAACACTTTGTTGCATAGCTAGCACTTTTAGGTTAAAATGTTTGGATCTGCATTAAAAATAGCATCTCTTCTGCCCAAATCAGTAGGGTTGTTCTAAACTCGAGGGGAAAATGGCAAGTCTGCTGCGACAGGCATCAGTGTGGCAGAAGAACAACCAGAGACGCTAGAGCTAAACACGCCAAAATGGTGTCTCTGCCAAAATGTTGTCTTACCCTCCTAGAAAGAGGAAAAATATAATGCCACTTTTACTGTTTATTGATATACTCATTTTCACAACCTGCTGGCCCTATTGCTTTTACATTTTTTGGTCCACTATCATGTCTACCATTATCTTGAACATAAGGTACTATGTTTGGGAGGGTTTGAAACTGGAATATAGAATACTGGCACAGGTACAGAATCACAGAATCTCAGGAGTTGGAA
>NW_010210063.1:0-4758 GCF_000695765.1 Mesitornis unicolor
CAGCACTGGGCGTCTGGAAGCACCCACCCACAAGCCCCCCACTCATTTCACGGCGTAACCTCGCATGGGGTTGCAGATTCACCCCGGGGAGCAGGAGCAGCACCCAGTATCACAAAATCCAAATCACAATAACAGAGACCCAGCTTTTTCAGAGCAGGACCAGCGCGACACAAACGCCTCCTGAGTGCCGGTGCTTTGCTGGTTTGAAAAGCGGGGTTTATTGTGGGGGGTGAAATAAAACACGGTTTGTGCGTGCCCGGCAGCACCAGCGGTGTTTCTGAGCCAGGGAAAGGCCCGACGGCTGCAGGAGGCAGCTCCCGAGCAGCAGCATCCAGGCCGGTGCTGGGCTGCCCTCAAGCGGGAGGCAACGTCCCCTCAGCAGCCACAGTCGGTACCGAGCACTTCCCAAGCCTTGCGATGTGTGGTAGAAATTTGGATGGTGTGTAGGCAGAATTAGGAATTGGCCTGCTTGGACACGGTCAGCAGAGGTTGCTGATGGCCTGGATTGGGCTGGTGGGCTCAGAGACCCCCAGCACTGCCGGTGTCCCCAGTTTATCCGCTCCTGCAGACCCAACGGCCTGGCTCAGTGCTGGAGCTTATCAGCCCTCAGAGACCTTCACCAGCTATCTCTGTGGTCACACTCCAGCTGCTCTGCTCCAGGAACACCCTCTCCACCCATCCCAAACGTACCCGTCCATGGGGGAGGGACCTCTACAGTCACAGCTCAGCCCTGGGAAGGCGCAGGACCATGGACAGGCACCAACCAAACAGACAATGAGGCTGTGATGGGAACCTGCTTCCTCCCAGCCCAGGGACACAGATGGGCTCCTGTGTTCATTCACTCACTCAAACTTAAACCAACCCCTGATGGAAACCAGCTTTGGTGGGGTACACAACTGCAAAACACTGTCCTATGGTCACCAACTTCATCCACGATGCCGAGGATGCCCAACCTACCTCCAACAGAGAGGGCCCAAATATTCACTCTGTCTCAACTCATCGTCACCCCAAGCTCGTTGCCAACTCTGTCCCCAGCCCTCACCTAAAACTGACCCTGGCTCTGCTCCTACCTCTGTCACGAAGCCAGCCCTGTACTCCCCAACCTCAACCTACTATTAATCCTAGCAAAATAATTTTACCATGGAAACTAACACAGGGGGGTTAATTTACCCAAAAAAACTTCCCTAAAGCAAATTGATTGAACTAAGAAAGCTGCAACTCACCCAAAAATGTGGAGTTGGGAGGATACGACCATAACTTGACATGGAAAATCTACATTTACCCTCACCATAAAAGCAAAGCTCACATGGGGGCTGGACATGGCTGAACATTTCTGATGGCTGCCTTGCTCTGGCCACCACGGCCACCAGAACCTGTCCCCCAGGCCAGACCCCGACCCAGGACTGAGCTGGTACCCATCCTCAGCAGCACCCGCTGTTGTGGAGCCCTGAGTATGGCACCAATGCCAGACTCTTGCTCACTGCTCCCAGTCTGCACCAGTTCACCATCCCAGTGCCTGGAACTGGTGGTCATTTGGAGGGGAGAGGACACCAGGAAAAACCTGAGCTGCTGCAGGGGCACAAGGGTTTCTCAGTGGCCATCAAGCACTAAATCCAGACGTGGAAAGCCCTTCTGCTGGCAAACTGCAGCCTTCCTGCCTGCACCAGGACAGTTTGCTGTGTTCACTGGCAGTGAAGATGTGGCATTCCCACTCCCGTCACTTCTCCACCACTCGGCTGTGGGACAGAGGACCTGTTTTCGCTGGGGCCGGCTGCCCAGGTCTGCCCGCAGCAGGCGGCACGGAGCGGCTCGTTAGATGCCAAGGTCCAGGTTGAGGAAGGAGACGCTGCTGTACAGCTCTGAGGACACCGAGCTGCTCTCCAGAGCGTGGGTCCGACCGGGCGGCAGGGATGCACCACGATCCTCTGATGAATCCTCCCTCTCTGGGCTCCTAAGAAAGTGAAAAAAGAGCGAGATGCTGTTTACAAACTGCTCCTATTGCTCACCTACACCCAAACAGCCTCTAGTAGAGATCCCAAAAATTTGTCGTCGCTTTGCACAGTCCCAAAAGGGTTGGGAAGACATCAAGGAGCAGCAGTAGGGAAGACTCTGTAGGGTCTGTGCTCTGGGAAACCACACACGGGACAGCCCATGCTTGCTGAAGGAGCCACCAGCCCTACATGGAGACCAGGGGGTCCTGAGCAGATTTGGGTAAAGAAGAGAGCACTGAGGGGGAAAAAGGGAGAACTGAGAGCTCCAAGGGACAGAAAATCTGGGATGTCTCAGCTGTTGGCACAGAAAGGGAAGGATTTTAGCTGGGGAGCTCATGGCCAAAAGCAGTGGAAGGAACAGGAAAGACAAGAGGAAGATCAGCAGGATCTAGGGGTCAGTCTGTTTTCCCCAGTAACAAGTGATGGGATGAGAGGAAATGGCCTCAAGTTGTGCCAGGGGAGGGTTAGATTGGATATTAGGAAAAAATTTGTTACTGCAAGAGTTATCAGGGACTGGAAGGGGCTGCCCAGGGCAGTGGTGGAGTCCCCATCCCTGCAGGGGTTCAACAGACAGGAGATGAGGTGCTGAGGGACATAGGTTAGTGGTGGACAGGGCATGGTTGGACTTGATGATCTCAAAGGGCTTTTCCAACCCAATGACCCCACAATTCGGTGTCCCTTGCCCGCAGCATGGTGAGCACTGCTGCTGGAGGGCTCTGTGCCCCGTGGGGACTCACGTCGCGGCGTGGAGCTTCCTACGCAGGAGGTAATCGATGACGTCGGGGTCGGTCTGGAACAGCCTCCGCAGGACATCGCGCTGCATCTCCGGAGAGACCTGGGGGGACGCACGGACAGAGCCGCTCACAGCATCTCCTCCATGGGGGACGATGAGTGGGGCAGCCCAGGACAGCAGAGGGACTCCCATAAGTGCCCCCAGACGCACCGTGATGGTGCTGCGTCCCAAACACCTCCCAGGGGCTGAGCCCAATCTCAGCCCCTGCTTTTCCCATGTGAACCCCGGTCCTTGAGACCTGACAAGTGCTACAAGGCTTTTTGGGGACCTGAACTGCCCCAATCCCACAGACCTGTAGGAAATGGACACTTCTGGTATTTCTTGAGAATATTCCATTACATTTTTGGGGAACCCCTGGTTGATGCATCCCCCTGGACAGGACGAGCACTCCCTGCCTCATGCTGATGGTCCAGTTCATCCACTGCAGGGTAGACCTGAAGTGATCCTGTCCTTGAAGTGATCCCATCCTCAAAGTGATCCCGTCCTTCACTGCCCCCACCAGCTCTCCCCACATCTCCCCCACACCATCACCTCCCAGCTCCTTCCCTCTTCTATGGTCTTCCACTTTTTCCTCCTCTTCTCCCCCTCATTGGGACTTTAGGGGGAAAACAGTGCTGAGGTGCCACTCAGTTGCCATTGACCAGTGGTTTCCTGTCCCAAATGAGCTTGGATAGATGCCACCAGGGTGGAAACCAACAAAGACAGGACCTATCCTTGGCATGACCCCCAGCTCTGCCTTTACAAGCCATCCCAAATCAATATTTACACCTGGCATGAGGAATGAATCCAATTTTCACAAGCCAGCTCAAGTCTCCTGCTGTGAAATGGGGCTGTGAACACGTCCTGCCTTCTGCTGCCATCAGAGGGGATCAGAGGGGCAGGAAAGGTCTCAATGAGGTGCCCTGAGGAAGCCTCACCTACCATGAACAGGGTCTGGTGGTGCTCGATCAGCCGCTGGAGCACCAGGATGACGGCGCTGCTGTCCTCCAAGTTCATGGCTCCAGCGTCCTTGTCGCCAGGCTTCTCTCCCTGAAGGATGGTGGGACCAAAGACTGTGGCCAAGTTTGAAGCTGTCATTTTATTCCCAGGAATCTGGCAAACAAGCACAAAAGGGAACCCCAGGTTATAGATGCACCGGTGTGAGGTGTCCCAGGATGGCAGCAACCACCCCAGAACAGGAACGCGAGCTGCTGAGGGAGGACGGGGTGTTGATCTGGTCCTGGATTGGATATCAGGAAAAAATCGTTTACTGGAGGAGTGGTCAAGCACTGGAAGGGGCTGCGCAGGGCAGTGCTGGAGGTCCTATCCCTGGACGGGTTCACAAACCGTGTGGATGTGGCACTTGGGGACAAGGTTTAGTGGCCCTGGTGGGGCTGGGTTGACGTTGGACTCGATGATCTTAGAGGGCTTTTCCAACCCTGATGATTCAATGACCCTCTCCGAGCTGGTGGCAGGGCCAGCATGAAGGGTTTGTGGTGTGGAGCACGTGCTCACCCCCTCCTTGCACTGGGGCCTCCATTCCCATCCACCCCCCTTTCACAACCCGCACCAGAAGGTAACCACCAGTATTTCTGTACCAGTTTACAGTGTGTGACAAAACCAGTCTCCTTGAATCACTGAGAGACTTAGAGCTCAAATTGTCCAGAGAAACCAGAATCAACCTCAATGCATGATGAGACACGGTGTAGAGGTGAATAAGTTATGGTTGGACTTGATGATCTTAAAGGTCTTTTCCAACCAAATGTTTCTATGAGAAGTCTTTCATGAAAACTGGTGGAAAAACAGAATTAATCCACCAAAAACCCCCTTTGTGCTGCCTGTGCACGCACTGTCAGGTCTCTGCAACCCCGAAAATCCCTCAGTTGGACCCAGACCCACCACGGCCAAGGGGATCCATGAACAATTTGGCTTTGCCGAAGGATCCCCCCGGGGTGACGAGGTCGGACCCACGAACCCGTCCCCGCCGCGGCCGTC
>NW_010210064.1:0-15884 GCF_000695765.1 Mesitornis unicolor
CGGGACCCTGCGAAAGATGTGCGTGGGGCGTTGCGTCTCTACCCGGCGGAGCCGGCGCTGGGCTTCGAGGCGGATGGGCGGTGGGCCGCCGTCTACAGCCTCCCAACCGGCCGAGGAACTGCATGTTGAAGTGCCTGTACGCACTGAGGAACTAAGTGTCTGAATAGCTGTTCTACAAAACCCGAGGCACTGAACATGCTGTGTGCAATTATCATAATGCTTCCAAAACATGAGCGGGGAGACATAAAAGGAAGTATGTGATAATTAATTAATATGTTGGCTCTTGTTCGTTGCATCTGTTTTTTGAAACCACATGCTTTGTGTATGGAACATGCAGCCTGTTGTGTGAATCATGCTTGACTGCTAACAGGCAGTCGCTCTTCCTAGCCCCCTCTGGAAAGCATCGTCTCAACACCCTGGGAGCTTGAGCTGCTCTGCTGTGCCTGTACCCAGTCTGGCAACAGAATGAAAATGTACAGATAGAGTTGAAGGGTACCAATGCTCTTCTTAATGAGAACAGGGCACTTCACCATACAGCCAAGGAAAATTTGTAAGGGGGGGTGGTGATGCCATACATCTTGTGATTTTTCTGTGTTTTCTTTGTATTTCTAAACCAGAGAGATGTTAAATATGTAGAGCTTTGCCGATTTGTGTTAGGGATTACATGTTCCAACTTCCAGAAGTCTGCATGTAAGAAATTTTGTTCTTAGACGTAATAATCAGAAAAAAATGTGAAAGAAATGCAGTGAATAAACACTTAGAAAAGGAATTTCTCAAACAGTTTTTTTTCTCTTGAAGCACTATAACGTCACAGATATTTGAAAAGAAATGCAGTACTAAACATACAAGGTCTATGCCCCTCAGTTTGATTATAATCCTTGAAGTCAGAACTGCTTTTACACTCCTCTCGTCTTTCTTGTAAGTAGTAGTAGAATCCATTATCTGGAAACGATCTCCTCTTTGTAGTGTCTTAAAACATACCAGTCAAAGCTCTAGGCTGGCTGCAAGTTCACCCACACACCCCCCCCCCCTCCCTAGAGCAGGTTCACCTTGCACAGGATCATGTCCAGGTGGGTTTTGAATGTCTCCAGAGCAGGAGACTCCACAACTTCTCTAGGCAACCTGTTCCAGTGCTCTGTTACACTCAGTATAAAGAAGTTTTTCCTCATGTTCATGGAGCTTCCTGTGCTCCAGTTTGTACCCATTGCCCCTTGTCAATTGACACACCTGCCCTTTAGATATTTATAAATATGGATAAGATCCTCTCTCAGTCTTTTCTTCTGCAGGCTAAACAGGCCCAGCTCTCTCAGGCTTTCCTCACATGGGACGTGTTCCCGTCCCCTCATCATCTTTATAGCCTTCCGCCAGACTTTCTCCAGTAGTTCCATGTCCTTGAATTGAGGAGCCCAGAACTGGAAACAGTGCTCCTGATGTAGACTGATTAGGGCAGAGTAGAGGGGGAGGAGAACCTCCCTCGACCTGCTGACCACACTCTGCTTGATGCACCCCAGAATGCCATTGGCCGCCTTGGCCACAAGTGCACTTTGGTGTCTTGTGTTTAATGTGTTGTCCACCAGGACTCCCTGGTCCTTCTCTGCAAAGCTGCTTTCCAGCAGGTCACCACCTAACCTATACTGGTGCGTAGAGTTATTCCTACCCAGGTGCAGGATCAGTTCACTGGTTGGAGAATTAGTTCACCATTGAGAGGGAGATATGACTGTCAGCCATGAAGTTTATGTTGGCTTCTCGGATATAAGCCTTCACCTGGTGACATTCCCCACTTCAAAACAGCATCTTAGTCTCATCAGCAGAAGTTTCAACACAACATGCAAGTCATGCTCTAGGAGAGTTACAGTGTAAAGGAGACCCCTAAAAAAAGTGCTATTTGTATTTTGATAAACATATAAGCCAAATACATTACAAGCAAGAACAAACATTATCCCAGTTAGCATAGCTGTTGTGGTTTAGGGGACAATAGCATATCTTCATATGTTCTCTATGAATCTGTACTTTATTTTCTGATTAAAACCTGGCTATTTCTATTCTGAATCCTCCAGAAAACTTGAAAAGAAACACAAGATACATTGAATGGCTAGAAGAGACAGGGAGCAGCAATGAGTTAAGGTGTAGGAGTACTGCTAAATCAATGAACTGTGCCTTCTCTAGCCCAGTTACTCACATTGAGATGAAATTAATCTATCTGCTTACTGGTTAAGCCCTATTTTAAAGGTCTACATAGCTACTAAAGTGTTCCATAGACTTACCCTGCTCTGTTGACCAGAGCTTCACTTCTGTAAGTGACACTCACAGAATATAAACATCATATTTTTTTTGCATATGTCTTCATATATTTGCTTATATATGTTTGCATATAAATGTAGTTTTGCATTTATCTGTTTCAAGAAATTGTAATTAATTGTTTTTATAATTTTTATAGTTTTTATAGTTTTATTTTTTTATTTCACATTTAAGTTCTGTACATTCTCTTCTTTTATTTACAGGAGTATGGGTATAAGTCATTATTACTGTCTCCATGACTAAACCAAACTAAAATCTTTGTGCCTTTACCCAAGAGAAAGATACCTTTTTTAATAACCTTTTTTCTCTTTTCAGGAGCAGTTCATAGGAAATGGAAGTTCAAGAAATTCTCTCTTGATAACCTCAGTTATTTCTCTAAATTAAAACCATAAAATTATACATACAGAATAATTTAGGTTGGAAGGGACCTCTGGAGGTCATCTGATCTAATCTCTGCTCAAAGCAGGATTAATTTAGATAAGGTTGCTCAGGGCCTTTCCCCATGAAGTTCTGAATATCTTAAAGTATGATGAAACCACAACTTTTCCTGTCAACTTGTTCCCATATTTGACGGCTTTCACAAAACAAATGAACAAACAAAAAATCCTTATATCTAATAAAAATTGTAACTTTACATTTGTTACCTGTTGTCCTACACCTACCTCTTCAAGAAGAATTTAGCTCTGTCTTCTCTCTGTATTATTATGAGGCAGTTGAAGACAGCAGTAAGGTCTCCCCAGCCCCACCTTAACCATATAATCTCAGGGCTGAACAAGCCAGTTTCTTTCATCTTTTTGTCATGTCATCTGCTTAAGTCAGCTTATCATCTTAGTCATGTTCCGATGGACTCTCTCCAGTTCGTCAATGTCTTTTTTACCCTGGGGAGCCCAAAACTGGAAGCAGTACTTCATCTGCAGCCTCGTAAGTGGTGACTAGAAAGGTTCAGTCACTTGTTGCTGATTATTCTTTTGAAGGCTGAAGCTGCCTTCAAGCGAACTGTTGCAGTGAAGGGTTAAACACTGGAGAGCAGGATATCATGGATAGTCTGCTTGCCAAAGCAAGGGACTGTTCAGTACAGCTGAGCATCATAATCATGGCAACTTAGCCCAAAGTTTTGCTGATGGCACAAGAGTCTGAATAGGTTGCAGTTCGCTTTTTGACAACAGTATGGGCTTTGCAGTGCTGACAAAAGTGAAATCTTTGGCTGGTAAGCAAATAAGAATTGGTCACGTTAGGGTCTGACACTAACAAAGAGGAAACATAAACAATGCCATTTTTCTCACAGTACTCATGGTTAAAGCAATAAACAACTGATTACTAAGAGTAATGCCAATGTGATTTTCTAGTTGAATGAAAATAAATGATTATTGAACTTGCTTATCTGCGTAGTGATAATTCTAAGTTCTACTAGTGCAGGTGAAACTCTAGGGTTTTAGAAAAAGTAAGAAAACTGAAATTGCCTGGCTCTATAGGGAAGATTTGCAGATAGCAAAATTCTGCCTTTTGTAGAAATAACAACAATAAGTAAAAAAAATGGCATCTACTTATGCCTTTTTTCCCTAATTCAGAGAAGATGTCTGTGTGGAAGTTACAGTTTGGAAAGTGAGTGTAAACTGATGTAACTTATATGTTGGGTGAGTGAATGAATAGAGAGGTCGAATAGTACCAGAAGTAGAACAAACAAAAAATGTTTATAACTTTCAAGATAAGCCAGAATAAAGCCTTTTATACTTAAACCTTTCTTTGCTGCCATTTGTGTTTCCATCCAGATCAGTGCCTTGAGATAGCAGACACTTCTGTGCAAACATCTAGATTTTTATTTAGAGAATAGTCATAGGTCTGCTTTTGGCAGGATACGGCTCTGTCTGAAAAATATACAAAGATGCTTCCAAACCCTTTGAATTTCAACAAATGCAGTAGAGAAAGCTGCGTCTTGAGCTGCTGTTTCATAGGTCTCCAGTTTTCCACTCACTGTGTATGTCAGCATGTGTTAGGGTTTCCATACCCTTACTAGGCTGAGAATTTGCTGGGACCCTCTGTTTTTTCATGGTGTCAAGATCTTGCAATCAGAAGAGGCGTTGTCTGCTGCCTTCCAAATCTTGTTTATTTTGGAACCGTCTCATGATTTTTTAATGTTTTAAGTTCTGTCTGAAACCCTGAACTTTCAGCCCAAAATCACAAAATGAACCACCTTAGTTCAGCATCCCAAGTTACATAATGAAACTTAAATACGCTATATTTCTGCCCTTTCAATGTCTTGTGGGACACTATTTATGGATTTAGCTGTAAGCAGTAGAAGCAAATACAACTGCCTGAGTATTGTACACAGATTTTACGATGTATACAGTCTGTATGTTTACTGTAAGCTATAATTGTTCTAGGAACTACATAGGCTATGATTACAAAGCATGGAATAAATCTTCTTTAATCAAAACCACAGTTTTCAAGTTTTGGATGTTCAATTAATCATACAGATTATGCACAGGAAATTTAGTGATGGAACATTTGTAAACGATGAAACATTTATGTTAATAATCCATTCAATATCATAATAAAATCTGGATCACTGGTTCCACCCTGAAATTTACCATTTCAGACCAGTATAGTCCTGGATTTTTGTGCAGGCTGTTTACAGGTCCACTGGTTATTCTGTGAGCATTAGAGGGTAACAAAAAGAGCTTCAATATAATATAGCAAAACTCATTCAGTTATGTATCTTTGTGCTGATTTAAATGAGGAATATTTTGTATATTCTTATGTGTTTGATAAACCAAGTCTCTGCTTATAAATCAGTAATATCTTTTTTTTTCTTGGATTTTGAAGTTTTCACTAGCAATGCTTAACAAACAACAAGCAATAACTATAACAGTCACAGTGCCACAGGGAGACACTGTTGGCCAAACCATCATTTCCTATGCATTTATTTTCCCATCCATAATCCAATAGTTTTCTACAATTGTGAAGGGCCTTGAGAATCACAGATGAAGGATGGCATATCAGAAAAAAAGAAAAAAAAAAAGATTGGTGGGGTTGTTCCTGACAATCATACAGTGAGATGAAGAATAGATAAAGTGTAAGGAATCAATTATGATGGTTACTACTCATCTTTGGAGAAGAATTAAAAAAAAAGACAGTTAGGTTACTTTGTTGAAAGGTAGATTTCTTCATAAAAATTGAACATATCCTCCTTTTGCAGACTGTCTGTGTCAAAAAATGAAAATGTTTGGAAACAGATGAAAGAAAAGCCTTAGCTGCACTACAGGTACTTGTTCCTGGTATAGCACTGAATAAGTTTGGTTTTCTACATTAACAAAAATGTTCTCCTTTCACAATAATTATCCATATTCTTATATCACTTTTATTGCAATCATATCTCCAGTTGTGTCTTTCTTGTAAAAATACTGTCAGGATATATCATCTAAAAATACTGTGCTTGAGATCTCTTTTCAGCATTTTTCAGGTACCAATGTGACTTGGTGTTCAGTTTGAAGCAGCATCCTTTTCTTTAGTTTGAAGCAACAATTTTTTTATCTTAGCTTTGTCCTTTTCTTGATTTATTTCTTTATTTCCATATTTTTATCTTTCTCTTGTCCATTTGCTATTTGGACTATCCCTGCATATTAACAGAGGCAGAACTGTGGTAATGCTCTTACCATAATCTATTTATGTAACGGTTTGGGCTAGGTTCTCCTTCTTTTCTAAAAGGGAATAACTTTCTTAAGTGGGTGTATGTCTCTTCTTGTTGCAGGGATCATATGGATTATGAAACATTTTGCTCTCAGTTTGGTGAGGATCTTGAACACAGTACAGTCTGGAGCACTGTCGTGTTGCAATGCTGCCCATTCCATCCTCCTGTACTCCCCATAGTCTTAGTATGGAGTGGGAGGAATAAGTGTCATCCTAACTTTAAACAGTTTAAGATTATATGTTTCACCTTAATAGTGCAGGTACTAAAGGCCCTGGCACACCCGTAGCATGCATTATTGCAACATTGTGTGTGGGAATACTGCAGGAGCCTTACAATAGTCTCAACAGGACAGCTAAGTAATGCTCTGTGTATTCTGTTAGCATGCTTATGTCCTGTATATGTCACACTTCAGAGATACAGCTCCTAATGTTTGTGGTGGTAGGTACAGTATACAGCCATCGATACTGTTAACAGACTGTAACTCTTCCATTACCCATATACCCTATACACACAAACATCTGCTTTGCTCTTTCTCTTCTTAGGAAATGCTTTGCTGGAGCAGTGGAACCAGCTCAGATGCTTTTGCACCATGCTATCCAGTGCCTCCTAAAGTGCCTGCATTACCCTCAATAATGGAAAAGACTGTGTGTCATAGCCCCTCCTGCTTCTGACGCTTACTATTTATATGTACTTTTAATTAATTGTGCATGTGTTAATGAACACCTTTGTTTAATTTCTTAGCAGATTAATGAGATTATAAAGTCTCCAATAACACAGAAAAGGAGGGGGAGAGTCCTATGTCCAGAATATTTCTGCAGCTATACCTACTTATAAAGCTTTGTGCTCATCCTCCGTGAGTTTGCATAGCTACTTGTTATCCATGCTTGGTGAATATACTTAGGAGCTGTGTCACTATTCTTATGAAGACACAGATGCTGTTTCTGCCAAAGGGGATGGAATATAGAAGCAGTGTGTCAATACAACCTCTCTGGATAGACCAACACATACTAGCCCAATACTGAGCATGCCTTATTCCGTATTTGTCCTCTGTTCCAGGTATGGTCTTTGTTAACTTGCAGAATCACTAATGGCAGTTTATTGAGTTCTGGGAGCGTTTTCTCACCATTGTCATTTGAAAGGCAATTGCAGATTACATTGTGTACATGCTAATAATAAAGCTTGTACTGTCCTCTGCACAAAGCTATGACATTTATTTCTCTCTCCATCCACCAGATGTTACTCTGCAATTTCTAACTGCTATACAGTGTGAAATTCAGGGCTTTGCAGTGGAGGTGGAAATAAAAACAAGAGACAAACAGTGAATTTTCCTGTGTCTTTGTATTTCCTTGTTCCTCTCTATGGAAACTGATGAACACTTGGCCCTCTCTGTTTCTAATTTTTTTGGAGGAATCTAGGGAAATTGAAGGATACATGGGTATTTGTCTATGCATATGGTATAGACAGCAATATCACATATATAAAATGTATAGGAACACAGGACCAGAACAGACTTTTGTACCACCTTTCAGTTTACTTCTGTAGTCCCTATTCATAGTTATAAGAGCTAAATCATTCCTACTATAAATAAGCAAGTCAGTGTCAGCCACAGTTGCAGGAACAATTTTGTACCATTACAGGTAGCAATTAGACATTAATTTTAGTTTATTAATTTTAGTTTCAGATACAAATTCAGAATGGAAGGGTTCCCAGTTCTTATTTTTTCCCACTTTGTGTCTGGCCAATTCAGACATTGAAGCAGCTATATAGAAGGTATAGATATAATATCTGTTAAAAATTACATCAGCTGTTGTGGAAGGAAAAGATGTATTAGAAATCAACAAGTATTAACAGATTAACAGATTCTCTTTTAGCTAGTAACACATATTCTACATGTTCCTTTTTTATTTCCTGTCATATTGTGACAAGTAGGTCTAAATTAGCTGTGCATCTTTTAGCCTAATACTACTAAGAATTTACATATTTGACTATCTGACGTTCCAGTAGATGACGAGTACCTATACAGATATTGGCTAACTTGAATAAAATTATATTTCTAGTGGATTTGCTGTTTTTGATGTTCTAAGTATAGATTTACAGGTCTATATCAAATAAGGACTGTAGGAGATACAGTTAGATGTGAAATTTAGTAGACGTTACAAATTTTTCAATCATTTCTTTTGTTCACTCTGAGTATGTCATCTGATAAAACATAGCTATTTGCAAGCGAGTGATTCAAAGCCACTGTAGCCTTTTTTTGGCTGAGACTGCCTTAATGTCAGTGTTGGTGGAATTATTTTAAATGCTTCCAAGAAAATGAGCTTGCAAGAAATATAGAAGTGCTGTCAGAGCACTCAGCTGCAAATCAGGCAGGATGATGAGTGTACCAGGTAGTGAAATGTTATATGGGAAAAAGAAACATGATTGTTTGAGGAAGTTATCTAAAACATACTCTGTGAAGTACAGATTGCTACCTAACCTTTGAGCTTATAGCCCTATATGGGCTGCAAGGGAATATGAGACTATTGGAGGAAGAGGCATTTTGATAAAAAGTAGCACTTTTGTGGACAGAAAAAGCCCGTGAGGCAAAGGAGGCCCTAGCAGCTGCAGAACGGCTCTCCCAATCAGTGGTGCTACTGGTTTTGTAACAAAAAGTGGTAATTTGTGCATCTACTGAGCTTAACTCATCGATTCCCACTGAAGGAATAGATGTCCCTGAGGAGTTCACCAAAAGTGGGTTTTTCAGGGAAGTAGCTGATGAACTATTTTGAATATTTCGGTATGACGTTCTGTTCTGCATGTATTCCAAAGCTGGGACTGCATTTCTCATTCAGCCAAGAAAAACAGAGTATTATAGTGTTTTTCTACTTCATATTCTCCTCCCCACACACACTGTGTAATGAAAGCAATGTGGAAAAACTGCTTCAGGTGGCAATTGAAGACCCAGTAAACAAGTAAACTTTGGGTAGATTTGAACACCTGCTGAGTGAGATGTTTGCTGTGAGCAACTTATATAAAGTGTCCATATTTAACTGCACACTTGTTTTCTATCTAGTAAAACTCTTTCCTCACCATTACCTTCATACCAATGCATGTGTTCTGCCTTGAGTATATCTCTTTTCAAGAGCACAGTTTTGTTTTCTGACACAAAAAGTAGCGAATATTTAAATCCTTTTATGTAACTGTCACTCTGGTCACTCATTTCTCTTGCTAAGGGCACTCTTGTCTCCTTATGGCCATGAATTATATCCTGCCTGACCTCTAGTGGTTCTCCTCGTGAATTGAGTCTCATGCATACAGAGTGACTAAATTCACTTCTTAATTCTGACAGTCAGGAAAGTGGTGACCACAGATTAAAGGCTACCTGAGTTTTAAGAAGGTGCAACACAAAGGAAAACCAAATGGAACTGCAGGACCAATCTCTAAATAAGGTTGTTGTATGAAGGATGGGATGATTAGTTGCATATGGTTAAAGACTTTAAACTCACTGCATGAGTTTAAGCATATCTTCTATACATCTGTGAGTTGAAATAATACCTAGCCATATTTATAAAGTGCTTTCACATCTATGGATAAGTTTTTCATGAATTTAAGTAGACCAGTGGTAAAGAGGTAGGGTGCAGAAGAGATGCTATCCTGACCTGATGTTATAAAACAGCAATGGCATCTTCTGGAGCTACGTAAAGGTGTGTGTACTCTAAATGCCTTGTTCTGTACATATTCATCACATACCAGTGCCTGTATACTCAAAGGTTATGTCTATTGATCGTAAAATCAAATGAAGACATCATTGTAGTTATATATCTTATATCTTTAAAAATAATTATGAAGCATGCCTATATGCATGCATGTACATGTAGATTATGCAGATAATCATATATGTGTATATGTGTGTGTATGTATTTCTGCATGCTGAATCTACATGCAGATTTCTGTATGCTGTAATCCTATTTCAGTGAGTGCAAAATCAGTCTGATATCCCAAAACCTGTTTCTCCTTTGAGCATTACTCATGTTCCCATTCTGTGCATTTAAACATTTCATAACTGTCTGCTTACCTAACAATCGCTATAACAAACTATGGAGGAAGCATGAATAATTCATAATCACCAGAACAGACGTGGAAATAACCAACAGTTACCTGAGAAATGAATGGGTATGTATTCACACTGCTGTTCCAGTGACTTATATCTCAGAAGAGCAGCTCCACCAAATTCCCAGATGCTGTTGCAGTTTTCCATCCAGAATCTTTTTGGCTGCAATTGCTACGCTAATAGAAAAACAATCTTGCTGTTAAATGTACATCTACTTCTAAAAAAATATCCACTATATATAGCTTTTCTTCTGGAAGAATGAAGGTAGCTTTAGGATGTTTAATGTCAGTGCATATGCCAATTTCTCTTGGTAATGATTTTAACGTAAGCAGTTCTGCTTCAAAATGTTGCCATTACAATTTTTTTTTACCCTGATATTAAAGTTTCCTGTCTATATTAGATATTAAAATTGGTAAGAGAAGCCTTCCTGTATTTGAGAAAGGGTTGCTGGTTAAAAGACCCACCAGACTGAGTAATGATATAAAAACTCAGTGCACCAATGCCTGAATACCTGAGAGGAAAATAAGGTTTTCTGTGCAAGTAGCAAAAGCAAATAGGAGAAAGTGTGGGAATGTACTCTGAGTAACAGCAAACAGATTTTTTGTCTTTTCTCTGGAGCCTGTCACTGTTGTACCTGAATACTGCTTTAACAGATTAAATTTTAAATTAAATTTGCTGTTACCACACCTAGTGTGGTTGATGAACCAGCTACAGTGTATGAAACATTAACTTAGTAAACTGCAGTTTTGGAGCAGAACTGAAACTCCTGTTTCATTTCACAATGCCATCAGCAAGTAACTGTTCCATTTGCTTTTGGGGTTAGGGGAATTTTAGTCTGTAACCACCTGACATAAAAATAAGAGTACTAACTCGTATTTCAAGTCAGTATTACAGAATACTAAGGGAATAGAATCTGAACTAACACTCAATTTAATAAAGAGTATTAGTGGATTCTCAATCATGAGACTGGAGGTAAGAAACTACTGTAATCCATTGGTGCTTTTGATATTATCTACTTTTATAGCCTTGGGCCAGTAATTTTTAACATATTCTTTCAAGATTTTACGAATAAGGAAATTACGTAGTTTAAGTGTATAGTATCTATGTGGAGTTACCTGCTCAAGATTATTATTAATGAAAGTAGATTAGGATTGTAAAGTCAAGCACTTCTAAATTAGGATGTACCAAACTGATTATTGTCCACTTTACCATTGTTAACCAGTGGCTAAAATTTAGCAAAATTAAGAGGAATTGGATTGATGGACAGGCAGTCTTAGCAAAAATCACCATTCACAGCTCCTCTAAGAATAAGAAATTAATACAGGAAAAGGATAAACTCAGATTTAGCCTTGCTAGGAGAGATATGTATCCAAACAGTTGGGGTTGATGATACTGCAGATTGTACTGGAATTAATCTGCACTGATGTTTTGAAATGATTGCTTATTTTGCTAGTGAATTTCAAATAAAACATGTTATTCTCTGCCTGTGATTCATTCTGTATCTATAAAGATACAGGCACTTTATTTGGGAGTTGTATATTTTTCACTGCTGTCCTTAATGGACCAATTCCAACTGAAAGAAACAGAAAGAGTTAATTTATAGATGTCAGTGCAGCACCTGTAATGGGCTGCAGATGGAAGGTTTACTTACTGGCCAGTAAACTGCTTGTACTTATAAATTTGGAAAGGGCGAGTGTCAGGAGGAAGGAGCCAGGCTCTTCTCTCTGATGTCCAATGACAGGACAAGGGGCAATGGGTGCAAGCTGGAACATAGGAGGTTCCATGTGAACATGAGGAAAAACTTTTTTACTGTGAGGGTTACAGAGCACTGGAACAGGCTACCCAGAGAGGTTGTGGAGTCTCCTTCTCTGGAGACATTCAAAACCAACCTGAACGCGTTCCTGTGTGACCTGGTCTAGGTCATCCTGCTCTGCCAGGGGGGTTGGACTGGGTGATCTTTCAAGGTCCCTTCCAACTCCTGAGATTCTGTGATTCTGTGATACCCTCTTCAGATAAGTAGAGTCAATATTGCCTTCCTGTTAGAGGGGATGGAGGCAGTGGTTACCTCATGCACTAATCCTAGATGCAATCTTAGAGTTTTAATTTTAGAGGAGCCATCACTGGGAGGAATGCTTGGAGATATTTTTAGAGACTGGCATAGTAATTTTGTACCTTTGTTAGTGAGATGACGTTAGGTTGAATTCAGCTGGAAACTGTTCTGCATCACAATGGGGTGGGGAAGTGAGGGGAGAGAGGGATGGTGCAGGATCTTGTGTGGACCTCAGTAAGAAACACCCAACAACAAACAGCCTAATAACAGGACTGCTTTATTAAGACAGAATAGTAAGAATAATACAGATAGCAAGTAAATCTTATGTCCCTTAGGATGGTGGGCACACTATGTTTGTGCAGCATCGAATGGAGCCTGGACAGGTTTATGCACAGCATGCTGGACAAAGTAGAGCAGATGCTGTCCATGGAGAGAAGCACCCTTTTGGTCATTCGAGCTAATGTATAATTTCCTTACAAGAAAACAACTCTGTTCCTACAGGATGTTCTCATGAGCCTTTCAGATGTAGAAGACAGTGCCAGGATCTGTAGAAAAGATGCGTTTGCATTAAGCCCTTTAGATCTGACATACTATAGGATTTTCATGCATTTTTGTACAGTTTTAATTTTTGTTATTTCCAGATCAGAAGCTAGGATTTCACACCATGCATTGCAAATAAACAAACAAAACTTCAGGCATAAGCTTTTGAATGGATCAAACATTTAAAAATTTCTCTGTAATATACTCATGTCCAATGAGTTAGTTATCCCGAAAAATTAAATGGAAAAGTGACATCTGACATTTAAAAAAATCTGTTAGAATAGTGCTAAATTATCAAATAAACTGTGTGCAAATTTGACAGTCAAACCTCCCCAAGCTGTTAAGTGATGCAACATCCTCCTTCAGTTTCCATTATTTCAAGGTAACATTTCAATTCTTACTATAGGAATGGAAGGAGACCAAATAGTCAGCAGTGACAAGGTACATTATAAAATCCACAATAATGGGCAAATTTTTGTTAAAAGGCAGATTTCTGCTCTAGAGAAAAGTACACATTTGCTGTCAGGTTAAAAAAGAGGATTGTTGGACATGAAGAGACCAGATTCGCTAAAACTATCTGGGGAAAATACAACCTTGTGTTGTCACTGTCATTTCTTGTGGATCACAAACGATCAACATGCAGGGTGGACATGAAGGGTTATTGACACCTCCATTTATTTCGTCCCAAGGGCAGGAGTGATGAACACATCGACACATCTGTCAAGTCTCAGCCGTTCAGTATGAGCTTTGTTCATCTGGCTCCCCCTTCACTTCTCCCCACAACAAGGGCTTATGTCTCCTGTATTGACAAGGCTTGTCTTTGACATATCAACCTGATATCCCTGTCAAGGGCAACTGTGAAGGAGAAGCCTGTGAAGTCATGGGCTGCGGTCATTAAATGGAGAAGAAACAGAGACACTGAGTTGCTGCCAAGGAGCTGGTTACTGGTCAGACCTGGAATGTAAAGTCATGCTGACGGGCACAATCTACAGCCACAGGCCAGAGCTGTGGCTTTTCCCAGTCACACAACCTGAAGCAACAGAAATGCCTCTTGCCTTGTGCCTCAGAAAAAGCAGTCTTAGAGGTCTGCCTGTGCTCAGCAGCAGAATGGCTGAAGGGATTTACTGAACCTGGTTTCTAGTGTGGATTTGCATAAGAAAAGAATTTGTGCTCCCAAACTGGGATCTCATTTTGGATGTCCTCAGAATCTGAAAAGGGTCACATCTCACATCTGGACTATGGTTGGAACCATCTCTAGTCTCTATAGATCTTCAATCTATGGGGATTTTTTCCCCAAGGGTTATAGCTATGTGACATGATAGCTGTTAAAGTTCAATGTAGAAAACAAAGCTCAGTTTATAAATAAGAAAAGCTGTGAAGAGGCTATAAAATATATAATGTTATTTTGTGAATAAATTTTTCATTTCATAGAATGTTTTATATACTGACTTGCTTCCTTTGATCTATATTTATTATCTGCCACTTGCCTTGAAATGAGAAATGTAACTACTTTGATAAATGGATTTGAAAGGTTATCTAGTTTCATGGTAGCTTCTCTAAGTTACCATTACATGCTTTGCTGAAATGTTATTTGGTAACTTTCTGAAGGAATATTTGGTGAACTAAGAAGGTGCTCTGGGGCAGTGATCGCTCTCTTTTTTTCACTGTATGAATGTATGTGAGAGGACATGTGAGATGCAGGAACCATTTCACTTTCCTCTGTGCAGATTATAGTCCAGTCCTCTCTTCAATGGCATATGGAGGTCACTCATTTCAACCCCTACTTCAGACCTTTAAAAACCACCCTATTTAATTTTTTTTTAATTAAAAAAAAAATCCTCAGCCTAGCTGGGGAAGGGCAAACCAGCTGAAGTACAGTCTCTCCATGGGATTCTTCCTCACTGTACCTAGTGAGAACTTTTCAGTTGACTCCAGCAGCTGCAGACTCATTTTGTATGACGAGAACTGAAGGCCCATATATCAATGGCAGTCTTTAATGCAACTTGGAATGAAACAGCCTGAGAAGATTCCAAAGGCAGGATATGGCCCTAGTTACATCTTGATGTAGTCAGAAACTTGCACCTGTCAATTTACTTATAAGAGAGCACTCTTGCCTCCCTAAAGTGCTGTTACTCCTTCAGCCTACTCCCTGTCAGGAGATAGAGGGCTGGGAAAAGTAAGATACTTATCTGGGGAAACAGTCCAAAAAAGCAATGTTGTCAGACACTTTCTGACTTCTGTTTCAGCCAAAGACACAGTGTGCTTTTGCTACCTGTTAAGAAAGGGCTGTCCTGTTTTTCACTATTGCAAATGTCATTCCCTAATGTTGACCCACCATTTATCTTATGCAGATAATTAACATATATATATATATATATATGTAGCAACAGCAACAGCACAATTTATTCTTCACTATGGTTTTTTGGATCTCTTTTTCTTCCTCCCTTTTCAACAACAGCTCTTGTACAATCCCTGGCTAAAACACCTATCTCTATTAATCACAGTTAGATGTGCATATTTATTGTGCATCAGCTGTACACTGTTTTATGGTACCTGCTTTATGTTTGAGTCATCCATCTCAAGACAAAGGACTGAAGCAGGACAAAATAAAAATAAAAGTTCCATTCTAAGCACTGTGCAACTTAAATAATCCCTTTTCAAAAGTGCTGAAGGAGATTGGCAAAGATATGGCAATGAAGTATAAGTTCATTATTCATCATAATAGAGTGAACTGAGAGGGGGAAAAAAACTGCCATGTGTGGGTGTATTCATATATAAGAGGCAGGAGAGAAGTCAGACTTCTTAAACTGAAAAAAATAAGCCATTTTTTTCTGGATGGGCCAAGAAGAGAAGAGTAAAATTTTGGAGCTCAGTTTTAAAAGTGAATGTATTATAGGTATTTTGTATGATTTTTTTACTGCTTCTCTGCATTTTCTTTCCATTAGTGAGGCTATTTTTCTCTAGTCTTTTGCTTTGCTTGCCTACAATATTTCTTTGAAGGCTACTTATTCGCTCATTTCTTTACGCAAGGTCAAATATTTCTATGCGAAGAGAAAGGGCTGCGCTCTAGTGGGCTGAGAAGTTACTGCAGCTTCAAGGGCCTCACTAATCAGGCCTTTGTCAGACGTTGGCTGTGCTTAGATTAACTAACAAAAATATTGCCTCTGGACTGTAAAGTTCAGACCAGCCAGAAAACATGTCACAGTACCAGTTCAGCA
>NW_010210064.1:15915-18413 GCF_000695765.1 Mesitornis unicolor
AATAAACGCATCCTTCACCATACATGCTTGCTTCTTTTATTGTAAAGATCTTTCTTTAGCCTTGCTTATCTACAGGCAAGGAAGTTGAAATCTGCTGAATCAGGGTCTGTATGTGAAAGGCTAAGTTATAATATGTATATGGAGGAAGGTAATTTAAAAACAGGAGGAAAAGGTAACAAAATTCTTTTGTTACTGTTATATTGCTAACTGTCATACAAAGCCCTTTTTTCCTAAGAAGCGAGAATGTGATGCAGCTCCTGAAGAGCAAATCTGATGACAAGGAGTCACAGGTTACCATTGTATTTGCCTGAGAGAGTAGCAATTTAGATCCAGGTGAATAATTCACAGCAACCAATTTATCTGATGAATTTGGCATCTTTCTTAGATCATGAAATATCCATGAGCAAATTGCAGCTTCCTTACATGTACCCATTTTTTCGGTTTGATGAGTGCCTTTTCGAATTTTTCTCTTTCAAGCTTATTATTGACAGAAGTGCTTCAAATACAGACTGTGTTGTAATTGGTCATATAAGCCAGAGAGTTTTGTGTTTTCTGACTCTTCAGGATGCTCTTTTGCCTCTATTGTCTCATTCTGAATGTGATGGGGATAGTCAATGAGTCTAGAGCTTTGGGATTTCTCTTTCTCCACAATTCCTCTTCCTTTGCCTTTTAAAACTAAATAGACTAAATATGAATATTGGTGTGTATATATATATATATATAAAGAAAACATAAAAGAACCATGAAGAGAAATTACATGGGTAGGAAAATAACGAGAGGGATGAGTGACACAATTGTTGAGAGAAGGCTGATTTGAATTTCTGGGTATCCTATCCACCTGCCTGGTAGATTACATTTAATTGTCCTGCTTTGAAGATATCTTTTCAGTCTGCCAGTTTCTCTCTCTCTCTCTCTTTTTTTTTCCCCCCCCCAATCATTGATGCCACTAAACTGGCTAGCTGAAGTCCTTCTGTAACACAAAACCAAGAAGAGACACAAGCATTAATGGAGCAAATTTCATTAAAAATATGACTGAACATCAGTGGATGTTTTTCTTTCACTGATTAGTTCTGCTTTTGTGGTAACATAAAAGGGGTTCATACATGTGACAGCTGAGGAAGGCATGGAAAGAAGCTAGTTCATTAAAAGCTTTTTGTGTAAAAAGATATCCCGTCATAGTGCTAGCAAGCTCTGTTACAGTTTTCTGTGTCAGCTAATCCTAGAAGATAGAATGATGAAGCTTTTCTACAAAAGGAAGAAATCACCAGCTAGGGAAACAAGAAAAGGAGCAGAAGGAAAGGAAAGCAAGATTACTCTGCCAGATGCTCACTTTCAGCTGATTGATTATATAGAGTCATTCTAATGCAATGTATTAACTTGTCCAGCTGGATATGTGCCTGCCTAATATGACAGTATTACTGTTAACAGGAGAGAGGTCCTGGGCTTGAGGGTTCAAATAAGGTTTGAGAAATCTAGGGTTCAGTCCCTAGTTCTGGCTGAGACAGCTATACTGTTTTAGACAAGTCTTTTACCATCCCATGTTTGTCATCTCCATGTATAAAAAGGGTGCCTATCCCTTTTTCTTACCCACTGTCATACCAATATTGTCTGCAGTCCTCATCAGTAGAAACTATTTATAGCTATATATATATTATATTCAATAGCACAAGCTGGTCCTTTTAACAGTTTGAGTTAATTCAGTAGTAGCCCAAATCAGGCCTTATATTCAGAGCCTCACTATCAGCAGTGACAACTGAAAAGCACCCCTAGCCAACCTCAATTCAGGAAGGGCACAACCTTCCCTACCCTACTGGCTCTGGCTTCTCACTATCACCTGGTCTTGCATGGGACAAGGTTCGTCTCCTACCCTCAAATCAGATCTAGCCTTCATTCCCCAATACACACTGTGAGTTTCTCAGGAGGCAGAGATCCTGGCACTCATTGTCGGTCTGGGGCAATAACAGTAACTCATACAGTGATCAAGCTCTCTTCTAAAAGCCATATAATATTTACTTAGATTAAAATGTTTTCAAGAAGAGTGTATTATAAAACCAGTAAATTCAAAATGTGTGTATGCTTGGTCTTATTCCTAAGTCTTAATGTTTTCTGGATCCAAGAAGGCTGAATATCCTTAGGCTCCCTCCCCAGGCTCTACCTCTCAGCCTGGCGGTAATTTTGGTGGTTGACCTTCCTTCCCTTCTCCAGAAGTGTTTTAAAACACATTACAGTTCTTTTGATCTGCTGCCTGCTGACTTTGTTAGGAGAGTGAGTGCTGTCTGCTGGAGCTAGGATGCTTGAAGCTAACAGCCTGCCTGCTACATTCTCACTAGAGAGTGTGCTGTGTGTCTCCTGTCTCCTCTAGATGTTGTGTAGCTGTTCTGCATACATTCCCAAAACTCCAAATAAGTTTTTAATCAGTAAGTTCCTGTAAGGCACAGTGATACTTCACTATAAGTATATAGTGACAAACCACCTGGGCAATATTCCTGGTGTAACCT
>NW_010210064.1:18444-20560 GCF_000695765.1 Mesitornis unicolor
GCTCTGACTGCATAGAAGCAGTCCTATATTATTACCCAGAAGTTCCATAGATGAGACTATATGGACATGAGAAATGTCCCACAAACTGAGACTGATGGTCCATTTAGTCCAGTGTTGCGTTTTAGGCAGTGGCACTATGATATGTTGTTTGGAGAGTGTATTTTGGAGTCTTGATGCTTTCTTCAGTATGTTCACCTTATACTCTACCCATCCATGATTATGGTACTAGGGTTGTTAGAGGTATCTTCTTAGAGACATGTTGTCCAGGACTCTGTGTAACCATTTTTTAACCTGATGGTATGTTATCTACACCCACAGCTTTTTTTTGATTATAAATTCCAGAGGTTCATTACCCTCTGTATTAAAAATTACTTTATTCTATCTCTTTAAATTGATTCTACCCCTCTACTCTGCTCTCATGAAACCCCACTTGGAATACTGCATTCAGTTCTAGGGCCCCCAACATAAGAAGGACATCAAGCTGTTTGGAGAGGGTCCAAAGGAGGGCCGTTAAGGTGATCAGAGGGCTGGAGCACCTCCCCTACAAGGACTGTCTGAGAGAGTTGGGGCTGTTCAGCCTGGAGAAGAGAAGGCTCTGGGGGGACCTTATTGTGGCCTTCCAGTTCCTGAAAGTGTTATACAGGAAAGCTGGAGAGGGACAGGTAGCAATAGAACGAGGGGTAATGGTTTTAATCTGGAAGAAGATAGATTTAGACTAGATATTAGTAGGAAATTCTTTACTCTGAGGGTGGTGAGACACTGGCACAGGTTGCCCAGGGAAGCTGTGGATGCCCCCTCCCTGAAAGTGTTCAGGTTGGATGAAGTTTTGAGCAACCTGGTCTAGTGGGAGGTGTCCCTGCCCATGACAGAGGGGTTGGACCAGATGATCGTTAAGGTCCCTTCCAACCCAAACGCTATGATCATTCTATGATTCTGTGATGTCTGAGTAGTTTTGATGGGTATCCTCTAGCTCCTGCAGTATAGTGTGGTGTATAACAGTTCTTAATTCACTTTATCCACTGCTTTAATAATTTTCTAAATCTTTATCTTGCCTACTATTATCCTTTTTATCTCTGAATTGAAACCTTCCAGCCTTTTTAGTGCCTTCTCATAAAGTAGTTGCTCCATCACTGTAATTGTCGTAGCTTCCCTCCTCTCAGGACTCAAGATGTGGGCAAACAAAGATTTTAAACAGCAATAAAATAATGCTCTTTGTTTTGTTCTCAGCACCTTTCCAAATGATGTCAAACATGTTTTGGATTTGTTGATAGCTGTTGCATATTCAATTGATGGTCTCAGCGGTTTCTGGGGTCTTTTTTGTTCAACTATTTCTGGCAGTTCTGAGTACAGGATACCATCCTATAACCATAGTTCAGGTTATTCTTTTCCTAGGTTCATTGCCTTACATTTGTTGCAAACCAAGTATAATCTACACTCCTGCAAAACATTTTTCTACTCTGTCACTCTGTTCTGAGAAATTCTTTAGGAGTTCTGCACTATTGATTTGTCATTTCAACACTTTCGAATCTGTCAAAACAACATACAGCACCCCATCAGAAAGAACTGTGTTCCCAGGGTGCATACAAACCCTACATTTTCTTACTGGCCACAGAAATGCAAGAGCAGATGGGAAGGAACATATCCCTTGCCTTTTCAAGACCACGCTTTTGTGTGGGGCTTCAAATATGTGGCCTCACCAGCTTGATTTAACACAATTGCTAGAAAATTCAGCACAAAAGAAGACAGGGATGGAAAGCACAGTGAAGCCCTCATAATCCATGAAGAGGTGGTTAGCGACCTGCTACACCACTTGGACATAAACAAGTCTATGGGGCCAGATGGGATCCACCCCAGGGTCTTGAGGGAGCTGGAAGAATTGCTCGCCATGCCACTTTCCATCATTTATCAACAGTCCTGGCTGACTGAGGAGGTCCCAGTCAACTGGAGACTTGCAAACATGATGCCCATCTACAAGAAGGGCTGGAAGGAAGACCCAGGAAACTACAGACCTGTCAGTCTGACCTTGGTGCCAGGGAAGGTGATAGAACAAGTCATCCTGAGTGTCATCACTCATCACATGCAGGAAACCAAGCGATCAGTCCCAGTCAGCATGGGT
>NW_010210065.1:0-1848 GCF_000695765.1 Mesitornis unicolor
TGCTCTGGGGACCTGCTCTTCTCCTGCCCCATGTCCCTATACCCTGGTGTCCCTGCCCTCCTGGTGTCCCTGTCGCTGTACCCTGGTGTCCCTGCCCTCCTGGTGTGCCTGGCCCCGTACCTTGGTGTCCCTGCTTGCTTGATTTCCCTGTCCCATGCTCTGGGGACCTGCTCTTCTCCTGCCCCAGGTCCCTATACCCTGGTGTCTCTGCCCTCCTGGTGTCCCTGTCCCATGTTCTGGGGACTTGCTTTTCTGGTGTCCCCCATCATCCCTGTTCTGTCTCCACACCCCTGAGGACTTGTGTCCATGCACCCACGGCACCGTCACGGTCCCCATCAGCATCCCCAGCCTGGGGCACACCTGAGGCCCTTCTGGTCCCCTCCTGGGCACACTGGGCCAGGGCCACTCCAGTGCCCCACAGCACCCTCGTCCTCTGCCAGGAATGGGGTACCCAGAGCTGGTAACCCAGTGGGGGCTTTAAAACTCTGAAGAGGTTTTCTTTCTCTCTTTTTTTTTTTTTAAGTTGAATTTTTGGTTTTCGCCTCCCAACAGGAACCAAATGTCATGGCTGACGAAGAGCTGAGCACACGGGCCACCAAAAAGGGAAGTTTGTCACCCAGCAGCTCGCAGAGCAGCACCACTGAGTCAAGCACGTTGCTGCAGGAGCTGAGGAGCACCATCTCGTAAGGGCAGCGCTCGCTTTCCCCCAGGCAGCTCTTCCCAAACCTGAGCCTTACCAAATGTGGGTTAATTTAATCAGGTTGATTAATTTGCAGCCCCAGGGATAAGCGGCGTGGCGCCTTGCGGAGCGGCGTGGCCTCGGGCATGCCCTCCTCGCTCCCGTGCTGGGTGCTGTACGCAGGGCGCAGCCACGGGCCGTTTGCTGCCCGTTTTGGGTGCAAAATCAATTCAGGGCTTTCGTGGTAGCGCAACCTGGACCCCACAGGAGCTGGGTTTAGGCCTGCGCTGCTCTCCCTGGGGTTACAGCGTGACCCGTGTCCCCATCTTGGCATTGCCGCTCACCCCAGGGTGCACGTGGGGGGTCTGGGAGTGCCTGGGGACGGTGCCATCCTCGGCCAGGACAGAGCTGGGCGGGCTGGGGGACGCCCGGGTGCTGTGGTGTGGTCCTGTGCTGACACCTCCTTGTCTCTGTCCCACACAGCAAATCCGTGCAGAACAAAGTCGACTCCATCCTGGTGAGTGGTGCTGAGTGGGTGGGAAGGACGCGTCTCCACCTCCCACCCCCCTACAAACTGAGCCCTGGGTTCTGCCCGAGCCCCGATCGCCCCGGGTCAGGATCTGGGTGCAGGAATGAGCCCCAAGGAACCCCCCAATCCCCCTGCCCAGGGGTTGGCACCCACTCCCCAGCCGCAGGGTCCCCTTTGGGGGCCGCTGCTGTGACTTGGCTGTCCCAGTCCCCTCGTGCAGGCCACGTTTGTGCTGACAAAGCTGCTCCGGTTTCAGTGCCCCATCTCCAGTGCCCCATCCGTTACGGGAGTGCTGCTGGCACCAGCTGTTCCTTATTTCGGATCCTTAACCTTTCTTTGTCTCTGGTCCATCCCCCCACCTCCCTGCGGACCCTTTGACCGTAGCAAGATGTCCAGAAGTTTTCGGACAACGACAAACTCTACCTCTACCTCCAGCTGCCCTCGGGACCAAGCCTGGGGGAGAAGAGGTGGGTGCTGGTTTGTACAGTGGCTGCATTACCTGATGCTTCCTCCCCATCTGTGGAGAGAGTGGGGAAAAGGAAAGGAGATTCCTGGGTGGGAATAGAAATAGAAATAGAAATATATTATAATAATAATAATAAAATGGGGAAAAGGAAAGGAGATTCATGGGTGGAAATAT
>NW_010210066.1:0-1081 GCF_000695765.1 Mesitornis unicolor
TTGGCCATATTGACTACCATCAGTGGTCCACGCTGGCCTCCAATTGGGAGACATGGAGGCACACTATTCATGACACTGCTGTCTCCTTTGAGACTGCACGTAGAATCAGTCTCGAGGTGAAAAGACAACGCAGAAAGAACTCTGCCTTCCCAATACCATCTAAGGAGACTTTCTGCTGTGCCCTTTGCAACCAGACTTGCCTATCCTGCATCTGCCTTTTTAGCCATCAGCGCGCTTGCAGCAAGCGTGGGTAGTGTCCTTCCCTTATCTTCGTTCGCGAAGTCTAGCCATGCAATTTCTAACATAAGAGGACAAAGGATAAAGGAATTTCCCATAGGATTTTTTAATGTTTTTGCCTGGAATGTTATAACACCACAAGGGCTTATGCCATATCCAAGCAAAAAGCAAGTGTGCCATTACCCTCATTTTTTTTTGTCCAAATAACTCAAGTAAAGCCTAGATAAACCTCATAGCTGTATACACCTGCTGGAACTAGTCAGAAAAAGATGGTGTCACTAACATAACAACAAACAGAGTGATACACATAGGAAAAGGAAACAGGACAGGGACACAGAGGACCTTTTCTGCATGCTGCATTCAACCACTGCCTATAGCTGAAATAGCAGAACAAGACATACCTTTTACTTAATCTCTTTCTTAACTTCGGCAGCTTGCCACCAGCACCAGTGATGTTTACACATAAGATAAGCAGTGCACCTGTACAGGACAATAAAGATGATAATGAGAACCTACTCACACAGGGCTGTGTAAATAGCAGTCAGAGGGAGACGGGACATGCTGGGAAAACCAGAATACAAAACACACTTAATTTCAGTGGAAAAATGCAACAAGAGTGACCTTCATCTCACTGAAGTAACAGGGACTCGCAATTCTGGCTGCAAAGACAAATTTCAGCATGATATCCCATTGGAAAAATGTGACTGGCAGCTGTAGAAGGATGTGGGGGTTTATGAAGATGATGTAGAGAAACAGACTGACCCTTGTAAACTCTTGAAATGACTAGCACCTGGAGAAGCTCATCTATGTCACCTAATCTGTCCATCTCCACTTTGCAGGAATG
>NW_010210066.1:1112-6585 GCF_000695765.1 Mesitornis unicolor
AGCAGCCCATCTGCAGTGATGCTGCACTGCTCTCTCCTTCACTACCCAGTTAGTCTCATTCTAAGAAACACTTCCTTAATAACCTGAGATTTTCCTGCTTCAGCTTCAGGCCATTGCACCTTGTCTTTTCTTCTTCTGACAACATGGATAATTCCCTTCTTTCATTTACACTATTATCTTTGCAATTATTTATAGTCTGTAACTGTAAATCTCTCGAGTCCTCCATTTAATGCAGTTCTTTCAGTGTCTTTTTCTGCTGTATGACTTACTTTTCTATCATCATCCATTAGTGGCTTTGTATCTTCTCTATTTTTAAAATAATTTTCACACTGTGGGGACTCAATTGCACTCACCATTCCAAATGGAGGAAAATCACAGCTATATGAACCAGAGCCTCATTATTTTAATATTATCACCTGGGAAAAGGTGGGTGTGTTTTATGTGACAGTAAAAGGTAAATTCAAAAGGCATAGGCAATCTCATTTTCAGATGGCAAATCACACATTCTAACCTTGGAAGTGTTGGAGCAAAGCTCTGAGTATTCTCTGGATGTTCAAAATACTGCAGTATTCTTCAAACATGCGCTAAGAAACACAAGAGCAAGCAACCCTTGTTAAATTAATAAACAACAACGAGAACATTAGTCTGAAAGCAGGACTTCATAACAGAAACTATTAATGAAACCTTGAGGTGACAATGACTCTTTTTTACATAAATCAATATAAATTTAAAATTTAAATAGTGGAACATAGTTCCCTGAAAAAAAGGCCAAAAGCTCCTATGATAAGTATTAGGAAAGCCATGGATAGAGTTTATTGTACAAAATTGTTGGTTTACTATAAAATTTTCTGAAATTTTCATTTAAAAAAAAATCTGACAACTGATGTTTTGAAGATTCAACAGTCCAGTCACTTGAGGATGAATTGCAGGTGACAGACTCTCCATTTTCACAGTATCTACCACTAAATTACTTGAGCACTTGCCAATCAATAATAAGTATAGCCCCTGGAAATGTCTTCTGACACAGGAACACATTTTTATCTCCATCTTACCCAGAAAAGAGGCATAGAAAAACTGAACTGCCCAAGAACACTTGAAAACATTTCTACAAAGCCAAGCCATAAACTGAACATGTATCTTCTGTGCTACTATCGTGTTCAGCAGTATTCTGAAGAAGAAAAGGTAGCTAGAGTTGAAAAGCCTAAGAAATTACTTATTATATGCAAATAAGAATTATCTTCATGTATCAGGAGATGTTATGCTGTATTTGTGCTGAAATGACTAATGCTGACTACAGAGACCATGATAAAATGGATCTCCAAGGAATAACAAAGACAACACAGAATAGCAATCACGTCAAAAACACAGCTTTGAAAAGGTACTCGCCTGTATTTTAAAGCATTCAGGTAAAATGAAATAATGGTTATGACAGTGTAGTAGTTTTGCATATTAATAATGTAACAGACTTCAGGAAAAAAGAGATTAAAATTAGTATGAAGGAGGGCTCTAATTGGATAGAGTTGGAATCTGCTGTGATCCACCAAATATGGAAGCAGACAAGCACAGCTCTACAGTGCTACAAGGCAGAAAGATCAGTCAGGACAGTGTATTATTAGAGAAGATTCAAACTTCTCATACGCAGAGAACAAATACTACTGATAACTGTTGCCTCTTAACAGTTTTTCTATTAAGTTTCCACATCAGACCTGTTATGATCTAATCTGAATGACCATGGGTCGACTCAGTTTAAATCAAGTGAAATGACACACAGAATTAAGCTATCTATTGTAAACAATGAAATTAGAAAAAAAATCAGAGAACTACAGAGTTCAAGAGTCTGGAATTCCTTCAAATGCTTATCAAATGTATTAATAAAGAAAAAAGAAAGTGCATTGTGCACTTATTGCATATGATACTAAGATTAAAGATCATCTAAGTATAACTCTATAACTAAATTAATACTTGATACACTGTTCAACAGAAATAATGACTATACAGTCAAGGGTAGGACATTTAAAGGGAAAAAGGATACAGAACAAGAATTATCAAAATCAAATAGAGGTGAAACTTCAAAGATCTTGTAGTAGAGTAGACAATCTCTATCCTAGGACACATGCCATACGGGAACAAAATAAACATTGTTTGTATTTTTAAGAGAGAAAAGAGAAGTCTCAAACTGCTCAGCCAATCAGACTTCTACTCTGACTTCAATAACATACAAAGTTTTAGCACAATTATGAAGGAGAAGACACATAAACTTCAAGATGCTTGAAAAATGCAAGAAAACACACTGTGGATTTACCAGAATTAGATTGTGCCCAGATAACTTGAGTCCTTCTTTCCAAAAGTCATCTGAATTTTCTTACAAACTATCCAGACCAAGTTCACATAGGACTCAGTAAAGCATCTGATTGAGTCTAGCACCAGAACCTATTAGTTAAGCAGGATATGCTAGCAATTTGTCCAAGAGTTGCCAGATGGGTAACAGATACCTTAAAGGGAACATGAGGAGCAATGCTGAAAACAAAACATTAAGATAAATGAAATTACTAAGAGAGTTCCTCTATTGGTTCCATGGGACCAATCTTATTTAGTATCATCACCAATCTTATTTAATATCATCACCAACAATCTAGCCACAGAAATTAGGAATGAGTTAACAAAATCAAGAACATGAAACTGGACAGCACACTTAACAGACAACTGACATACTGAACTAAATAACAGAAATTGCCTAAATGCCTGTGAATGGCCATGTGGAAGTGTCCATCTCTCCCCTTTGATTATGTTGCAACTTAAGTTAAATACTTAGGGTAGGTGGAGACTTAGAACAAAGACCATGACACCATCTGATGCAGCTGGAAAAAGGTCACATAGGGTGTCAGTCAAGGTATTCCTAGCAAGGAAAGTAGTAGTGTTGGCTTAATGTCAGTATAGGAGGCTGGGATGAGGCCTTCTGTGGAGCTCTTTGCACCCTGGAGTACCACCTACCTTTCTGTTCCAGCAGGCCCAGGAAAGGCAGATTCATGCTGGGAGAGGGGCTGATGATCCCAAACACAATAGTTAGAGGGATGGTCTATAACCAGCAAAGTGCTCAAAAGAGTTTGACTGGTTTAGCTTGGGAAAAAGGAGGCTGAGAGAGGACAGGGAATAATGCCAGGCACAGTCACTAGAAGTGAACATCAGTCTCAGAAGAAACAGAAACAAAATGAACAGAAATAAATTCTGTGTGGACATTAGAAGATAACTAGGTATCCCAGGGACAAGACATCTGGGTACTCTTGATAAGGTTTATAGTAGATGTCATTATAAAAAGAAAAAGAAAAAAAATAAATCAAGAAACCCTTCAAAGCCAACCAACCCTCTAAAGGGTTGCAACATGATGCATAATCCATTTATGGTTTACTTATGACTTAGCTTTCCACAGCACAAGACTATACTAGACTTAGCCTCCCCTTCCAGTCTTCTGGTCATTATTACAAAAAGATACTTTTTCTTTTGAAAGCAGTTGTAACAAGGAAATAATTGACCTTGCAAGAAGAAAGCATATCTATCCTATCCAGGTATGTCCTAAGATAGTCTAAGCCTAAGAAACCTTATTTTCAATCAGTGCCATGAAAGGTAGAGTCCAAGTACTGCTCTAGACAGGTACATATATAATAAATTCTTGAAACAGATACAGAAACTGTCTTTCATGGTGTCATTTAATTTCACGGAAGCAATTTCCTTTTAAGCAAAATCTAGCAATATTTCAGCATGTAGAACAATATTATCTTGCATATAAATGCAAATACACCAGTACTGATCATTTTCAATGTAATTTAAAATTTAAAGGAAATGCTGTTACATTGCATTTCCTCAGTTTGTAAATCTGTCTACCACTTCTTGCAAAACACCACTTGCACCAGAGAAAAGCTTGACCATTTGCCTGTAAAATAATCCACTTCCTCCCAAACTACAGTGTCCAAAAAAAGACAAACATATGGGGAAGAGGAAGGGCTAGTTAATGAAAATGGTGAGTTTTACAACACCCTTAGGGAAGAAAAATTAAATTTACACTTAAAATATGAGTAGGCAATGCAGACTGTGACAAGAAATCATTTTTGCAGCAACTACAGGACATGGAGAACACAAACCACTGTTGCTTCAAATAACTGATGAGCCCAGGGCAGCTCTCTCACCATGTCCTTAGCTCATTCTTTTTTTTGACCAAGGGCCACAGCCTCTCCGCACAGAACAAGGAGAACTCCCTCCACATGGTTCTTTGCTGCTTACACTTCCACAGGAAAACATATACACCGTTAATTATGAGTATGCATTTTAAAAAAAGGCAAACTAACTTCAAAATCCTCTTTTTCCACTGTAAAACTTTACAAACATTTACTTCCAGAGGAATTTTAATAAATATTTATATTAATAGATGCAAGTTTCACAGGAAAACCTCATCAGAATATATGCCAGCCTATGCATACTGAAAATAAATCTTGCAGTATCAGTGAGATCAATTTATATTTGCTTTATTATTAATCCTAGAGAACTGATGTCACATGAGGGCATGATATTCTAAAGAGTATCTCATTTCTAAAGATAAACATAAAAAAGTGGAAGTAGCCACACAGTTGCAAAATGGGCAAGGCTGTAATTTGAAGACACATTCTGTCCCACATCTTACAGAAATTGAAGCTGTTTTTCCACCACAACTAAAGTTGTGTATTACTGAAAAAAACAAGCATAGTGGAAGTTTTTATCCCAGTGCATGACTTACAACTCTCTCATTTGCAAGTTTATGCACTGCATGCACAGCACAGAACCACCAATAAATTGATTTAGGTTTTGAAAACAAATTAAATACTTCTAGGTTCTGAAACTAACATGACTTTAACTATTGTGATGTCTTTCAATACTGTAACACTAAATTAAATGCATTGGTGCTCACATCACACATGCTAGCCCCTCACAAACAGGGGAAATGCATTAGTAAGTGACTATACAGAGAAATATGACTAATTTGTAGCACAGAGGAGGAAATCTTGTCCTCACAGAAACCAGAGGCAAATTCCAATTGATGTTGGCAGGTAAAAAGTTGTATCCAATGTTTTATCCATGGTAAAAAATATGCCTTAAAGAGATTATTATTTTCTAATCTCCTTCAGAGATGAATTATCCATGTTTCTGGTACTACTAAGAAAAAAATTCATTAGAATTTGTAATAAAATCAACAGCAAGATCACAATTCGTTTTCCTTGCCTCATTTTTAGAACTCCAGTGATGATGATGGGAAGAGTAAGGGTGACTTTTTTGTTCAGTGTCCTGAGAAAAATGAAAGAAAGGTGCTTTATTAGTGCAAAGTTGTTTGGTTGGTTTTTCTCCTTTTTTTTCCCTAAAGCTGCAGATAGATCACAGGACATGGATGTGAGTAGCACTTTTAACAAGTGTAAACTTTCACGAAGTTTGCAGAGAAGCCTTACCAAAA
>NW_010210066.1:6616-10407 GCF_000695765.1 Mesitornis unicolor
AAAAGAAGTCCATTATGTCCCTTAGATACAGTCACACAATCACACAGATCAGAAGGATTCATGCACATACCTATTTTAAATTATTCCCAAAGGATGCATTCTGTCTCTTTCAGATTTTGTACAACTCCTCTGAAGTCAGTAATACAGATCCTGGCTCTGCACTTCCAAAATACAGCCATGAAGACACCTCCTTCGATCACTGTCAGTTCAGGCATGCAGTAATCTTATGAGAAATTAATGTCTTTGATGGCAGTGCGCCATGAAGAAAGTATTTTTGCAAGTGATCTTAAGGCAGGATGCTATTCCATAATATGTATCTGCTGCTTTTTCTACCCATGAGGCTTTAATTTTCTTTATTAGATTAGATTCCATACTGTAGACGTATCCTCACTTTATGTCCTTCATCAGAGGAGCTGGAGGTAAAAGTCCCATTGATTTAAGACCTGAGGGTGAATTAGTAATCCCAGTGCTTCAGGAACTCATTTAGAAATGGAGGCTATAGGGTCTTTAAGCAGAAAACAGAAAGGAACACAAAACACACTGAATTCATATTACATGTACTCCAGAAGGTCCTTTCTGTTCTTTATTTTATAAGATGACTTACACTGTATAACCAACAGCGTAAATTAATTATCCTCAAGGATCCAAACATATTATAAGACCAAATGCATTATCAGGTGAATTGATGCTGGAAAGTCTCTGACATCCCAATATCCACCACAATTCCCAAAAAGAAAGGCAATATGATGCAATTTCTTGTTACTTGGGTCATTTTTTAAAGCAAAGGCAATGCCTAACTGGTTCACTTATCTTCTTGGCAATATTTTCCAGCTTTTTCCAACAGAACATCACTAGACATTCAAGAATATTCACCAGTTATGTATGAGAAAACAGGATGGAGACTGGAGACTTCTCTAAAAACAATTAGCAGTAATAAAACTACTATGCATAATATTGAATGACATATTTCACTTGACATTTTACAGCTCTTTGTGCACGCAGATTGTTCTGCAGAATATCCCCAGGAATACAGCATGCCCTATTTACCACAAATGAGAAATCGGCAACAAACCTTCATATCTGGTGGTTTCACTGAATTTCTGGTGGTTTTTCCCTGAATCCAAGTGTCTGCTTAGTACAGTAGAAGCAGCTACTTACTTTCTCCGATATCTCAGCCAGTCTGGTTAGTTAGAAACTACTCCTGCATAATGCTCAGGTGGTTTTGGAAACATTAGCCCTGTACCCTACACATATTTATAACACATAATTAATAGCAATACTACAACTACATTTTAATGCAAATAATAACAGAATATAGGCCTAGACTGGTTCTGAGAGCAGTACAGGAGCAGAGCACCCTTTGAGATTTCTTTTGACTACAGAGAACTTGCTTAATTGAGGTGCTAACGCCAGCTTTCCCTTCACACTCCCTCTCTGCACGCCCCAAGATTGCTCATTTTCTCATCCACCTTCTGTCTGCAGCTTCCTGACCTCCTGACAGCTGAAGAAGTTAATTCAAACAAACAAGGCCAAAATCAAAGGAGACTGAGGGTCACACATGGAAGTAAAGCAAACGTTAACACATTTCCCAGGCTAATGATGAAAGGACTTAATTACAAAAGCCAGCTCACATTTCTAACAAAATTCAACACCCTTCCTAAACCTTACATCCTCCTGGGTGCTTCGCTTCTACATTATCAGTAGCATAGTAGGACTGCTATTCTCCTAAGTGTGCATATTTCCAACAGAAACCCACAATTTTATTCCAGTTCTCCTGCATAGATCCATTGTGGTTTGTATCCTTGTGTGTATGCATAAAGTGCACAACAATTCATTACGTATGCTGCAGATCTTCCCAGGCACCTTCCCATTCCAACACGAAGCAAGCCTGTGCAAGACTATGGCTATCACAAAGGCACAAAATCTCAGTGGAGATGGCTCCCATGGATCTCGCAGATCTTCTTTTAGTGGCTGGCAGGCTACTTGCCCCTTTCTTAAACAGAGTTCCTGTACTGATGGTGCTAAGAAAGGAAAAGAGCTTTGCTGTCTGAGACCCATTTCTGGAGATTCCACTTGAGCCTGAGCATGATCAGACTCATGCACTTATTTACTCATGCCTTTTAACTTAGTTGAAATTCCAAAATTTATTTTACAGCAAGTTCTGCTTTGGAGTCCAAACACTCAGGTGTGCAAAGAGCTAGGTACATCCAAGATAGAAGGTTGCTTCCCCATCACAAAGCCAGATGCAGATACTCACAAAGCAGTGATAATGCAGGGGACAAAGACTTCTTTTCCTCCCTCTGGGAAATCTGTATCTTCCAGAGACAAACAAAGACCATCAGCTACCAGCATACACTAAGTTATGTACAGTCCTGTATTTCTGCACGACTGGATTCTTCTTGTGCATTGCTGCACTCAGCATATAGCTTGTAAAATATTTCTGTAATGATAACAGGACATCTGTGAAAATGTTGTTCAGCCCAAAGCATAGCACACCATGCAACAGTGAGCACCCGACTGAAGGCAGTATATCATACTGAAGATCTGCAAGGAGAATGATGTTTTCAGTGTACCACTCACACTAAGCCATCTTCCTAAGGACCCCAGTCAACCCCCTTGTACACAATAGATTTTTCTTGCTTGAAGCAGCATATGTTTGCAAGAACAATGCTGTCTGTAGCACCTAACGCCACACACCAGGCAGGCTGGGAAAGCAGTCTTTCTCCTGCTGCCCCTGAGGCCATGACGCAAAGAGGAACTGCTCTTTTCACATTTCTACACATATCAGTAATATAATTCCCAGATGTATTTCAGTTGCATGAAATCAAATCTTGACTTCCTTAACAAGTCTCTGGTACATCAATTATTTGCCCATTTGGATGGCCTAGACACATGTTTGTTACACAAACTGCAAGAGATAATCCACTCCGAAGTTATTCATGCAGTAGTATGATTTGCCTTTAGTGGAGTCATGATACAACTGGATGTGATTCAAAAAGGACTTCAATCTGCAAACAATATATAAAGAAATACGTTACAACATTTATGAAATACCAAATCTCAAAGACACTTGCTTCACTGAAGTAATCATCTATTACTGAAAAATCCTTAAAATACTAGGCTAATAATTCAAGACTTCATTTCTAAGGGAAGAAACAGTAACCAGCTTTTTCATAATTTCTGGATGGAGCAGCTTGCAGAGATTCATGCCTCCACTACAATTTTAATAGCACAGCACACAATATTACCATAAAATAGCAAGTCTATTAAAAGAAATTTAAAAAAAAAAAAGCAGAGGATCACTAAACCTCAGTTGCAAATTCTAACAGTGCCATGGACAAACCCAAATTTGCATTTTACCAATCTTTATTTTCCTTCTTCATTTCATCAAGATATAATTGCATGTTCAAAATGCTACAAACGTGGAATAATACTACCAATTCTCCTCCTTAAAATAAAAGGTTAAGCCTGTAATTATACGACTTTGGCATATCATTTTGTGCAATTACTAATTAACTACGATCCCAGACTGGAGAATGCAGAAGTAGTGATTTTTTTCCTCAGAAGCTGCGCCTGCTTCACTTTAAGTCAAGCTCTGCTCCGTAGGGAGGGAAAAACGCACGGGTATGCCAGCATGGCGCAAGGGGGTACCAAACAGAAGAAACGCTTCCTTAGAGAAAACCATACCGCAACGCGGATTTCGGCACACCTCGCTGTGTCACCCAGGATGGGGGACCCCGCAATGCCCCCTCCCCGAGGCGGGGTGCGTGGATCGGTGTTTTGGGAACGCA